>NC_047019.1:27150024-27246955 GCF_902652985.1 Pecten maximus
CCATCCCCTCCCTCCCTCCCCTCCACCCCCTCCACTCCTGCCCCCTAGCATCCTTACCCCACCTTCTCATTCCCCTCCACCCCTCCACTCCTGCTCCATAGCATCATCAATACTCCACCTTCTCACTCCCCTCCACCCCCTTAACTCCTGCCCCCTAGCATCCATACTCCTCCTTCTCATTCCCCTCCACTCCTGCCCCATAGCATCATCAATACTCCACCTTCTCACTCCCCTCGACCCCCTTAACTCCTGCCCCCTAGCATTCTTACTCCTCCTTCTCATTCACTTTCACATTTTCTTTGACTCCCCTCTGCCTGCCCTCCCCCTCCCCTCACCTCCACCTGTCCCTACCATCTAGCAACTATTTGACTCAGGATGATATCCTGGAAATGGCTGCATCAGATCAGGTTTTATCCCCTCAGTACCACAGTGACCTTTCGTCACAATACAACATCAATATTGTTTTCCAGAGAGATTTCCTGCTGTTATCCATGTGACCCACTTTCGAGGAAATTGCCTTGGAATAAGCCATACGATGTGACATAACAATTGTCATGGTACATACACTACATGCTGCTTCCTGAAAAAAAAAGCTAAAATTATCAAATAATTCTAGATCTGAATTGTGGTAATATTGTCGGTAGCTTACAGTACAAATCTCAATATTCAACTCTTCCTATACAAATTTTTCATATACAGGCATTTTCCTAGAGATAAATTATTATTACATTTTGTTGTTGTCTTAAAACATTTTAATCAAGTGACATGGAATGCAGTCTTCATCCTGGTTATTTTTATGACAAAAGATAATGTTTCACCTGAGTAATTACGTTACAGAAAAAAATGTCATGAGCTTATGTCTCATTATTTTGTCAAATCTACTTCAATTCAAGTTTATACATATGAATATATTGTGTTATAGGAATGGGGATCACGTTCATGAGATTTTTATTTCAATACTGATGTCTAACATTATTAGCAAACTACTAAATAATCATTGATACATGTTAAGGCTGTCTGACAACAACAAACTGAAGCCTACATATCATGACTCTTTTGCTTTCTGTAGAATTTCATTAAGGAACTAGAAAATGTCTGTAAGACATAAATGCTTCCGCTGCCATTTAATACCCCAAAACCTCAGCAGTTCCTGAGATTAGCTAGTTATATTGCATTGGGACCGGCACACAAACCGAAATAATGTCCAGACTAACAAGGTTCTACTGTACACACAAACCAAAGTGTTCAGACTAACAAGGTTCTACTGTACACACAAACCAAAGTGTCCAGAACAACAAGGTTCTACTGTACACACAAACCAAAGTGTCCAGAACAACAAGGTTCTACTGTACACACAAACCAAAGTGTCCAGACTAACAAGGTTCTAATGTACACACAAACCAAATTGTCCAGACTAACAAGGTTCTTCTGTACACACAAACCAAAGTGTTCAGACTAACTCTGGTCTACTGTACACACAAACCAAAGTGTCTGGACTAACAAGGTTCTTCTGTACACACAAACCTAAGTGTCCAGACTAACAAGGTTCTAATGTACACACAAACCAAATTGTCCAGACTAACAAGGTTCTTCTGTACACACAAACCAAAGTGTTCAGACTAACTTTGGTCTACTGTACAGACAAACCAAAGTGTCTGGACTAACAAGGTTCTACTGTACACACAAACCAAATTGTCCAGACTAACAAGGTTCTACTGTACACACAAACCAAAGTGTTCAGACTAACAAGGTTCTACTGTACACACAAACCAAAGTGTTCAGACTAACAAGGTTCTACTGTACACACAAACCAAAGTGTTTAGACTAACAAGGTTCTTCTGTACACACAAACCAAAGTGTTCAGACTGACAAGGTTCTACTGTACACACAAACCAAAGTGTCCAGACTAACAAGGTTCTACTGTACACACAAACCAAAGTGTCCAGAACAACAAGGTTCTACTGTACACACAAACCAAAATTTCCAGACTAACAAGGTTCTACTGTACACACAAACCAAAGTGTTCAGACTAACAAGGTTCTACTCTACACACAAACCAAAATTTCCAGACTAACAAGGTTTTTTATAAAACCAAAGTGCCACACCAATACAGTCCTTCTGTACAGGCTTAAAAGCTTCTATTCTACTTACAAATAAAATCAAAGATCTCTGACAATCACCTTGAGATTTAATTCATTATAATACTTCAGATCTCTGATTTAAGTTCATCAAAGAAAACAGACTAGGCTATGTTTTACTTTACCACACCGTGAGTATTAACAGACATGCAAACAATTCATGACTAAAATGATTCAGCAACATTACCACAGCTACCCTTGTCTGAAGTAAAAGCCAACATAACTGCATGCTTCCCGAACAGTTTTCATTGTTATCACTAAAGTACAAGGTTTTAAAAAGTCAGTGCATCCAACACTACCATTAAAGACACACCAAGATTTCTCAAGATTACAGCCTGCTAATTAAATCTAATGAAAGTACAATGTTATCCGTTCAATGAAACTCTTAATAATTATCAATGAGTCTTTTTTTTTTCCAAATTCAAAAGTACAGCTATTACAGATGTAATTATTTGCAACTGTGTCCGAAACAGATATATGTCTGTAGCACGAAACCCTCAATCCAGAAGTGCTTTTCTATCATCGTGCACTGCACAGTAATCTCTATTTTAATATCGTATGTGAAGTACAAGTATTCAATCATTTCCTTTTTTAATTAAAGGTGCATGCTCCTTAGCTTTGAAACAAAGAAGCTTTGGATAACAATAACCATCCTTACCAGACTACCTTACACAGGCATTTTTGACAGTAGTAAATCATAAACATTAATATTTCCACATAAATTATACTTCTTGTGTCTATATAAATCCATTCAGTCATCCTTTAGGTATAAAAAATCTGGTATTTTATTTTAAGAAAAACTACAACAACATGCTGTTGACAATAAAATCACATAAAAAAATTACTTCATTTGTTAAAGGGATATTTCGCATAAGTTCAAATGTTCAAATTTACAAAAAAAAATGTTTTTATAAAATAGGTACAGAAGTATGTTCTTATTTAAAAGATTTACCTATATTTCTGCTATTGATATTGGGCCCCATCCCTCAGGCACCTGGGGTGTCTCACCCTCCATTCATACATTATTCGACCTCCTTTGACTAATGATGCTCAATTCATACATTATTCGACCTCCTTTGACTAATGATGCTCAATTCATACATTATTCGACCTCCTTTGAATAATGATGCTCAAATAATAAACAAACATATGATATTTGATTTGTGGAAATTCTTTACAGATCTAGCAAGATCAATTTACAAACGTTCATGTGGTCCTGATTGCACCATAACAGGTTGTGCTGTATTAGATGAAATACAGTCAAACCTTGTTATCTAGAACTCCGATAAATTAAAGAATTCGCTTAACTCAAAGCAAACATTCAATACAGACTGTAAAAATTCTATGTAAAATATACTCAGTTCATTCATACTCTGAATATCTAAAAGTGTTTTCATGGCCTTATTGACTCTGAGATAAGGAGCACCGGTGGCCTAGTGGTTAAGGTGTCCCGATACTTTGTCTCTAGCCCTCCACCTCTGGGTTGCGAGTTTGAAACCTACGTGTGGCAGTTGCCTGGTACTGACCGTAAGCCAGTGGTTTTTCTCCGGGTACTCTGGCATTCCTCCACCTCCAAAACTTGGCATGTCATTAAATGAACATGGCTGTTAATAGGACGTAAAACAAAATAAACCAACCAACTCTGAGATAACAAGTGAATTTTTACTGTCAGAACTGAAGTTTTCCTGTCGGAACTGAAGTTTTACTATCGGAACTGAATTTTACTGTCGGAACTGAAGTATTACTGTCGGAACTGAATTTTACTGTCAGAACTGAAGGTTTCCTGTCGGAACTGAAGTTTTACTATCGGAACTGAATTTTACTGTTGGAACTGAATTTTACTGTCGGAACTGAAATTTTCCTGTCAGAACTGAATTATTACTGTCGGAGCTGAGATTTTACATGAGCTATATGCACAGTGTTGGAGTTACCACAGTTTGAAGAGATAAGGAAGTTTGGATGTATAGGTGTAGATAGTTATGTTGTGACTCCATTCAGGGAGTAACGACACATGTTAAAATTTCCCCAGTGATGTTGCAGGAAAATTTTAAAACATAATGCCCTGTTGTTTAAAGGGTATCACTTTGCTTTATGATCATAAGGTTTTCAGATTAATTAATAGTGGAATATTGTTTTGTTTTTGTTAGAAGGAAACATACTAAACATTTATACTACATATAGTGCATACAGGGAAACTTTTGCACTCGGAAACTTTCACCTTCTGACAAAAAAATGTTTTTGAACCCTTTGAAATTCAATCAGGACATTTGTGAGATGTTAACAATATCCAGACTCTCTTTATACTCCTTCTAACCTCTACCTCTATTTAGTTAGGTTGGGGGCATAAATATCCCTCTGTCTTTCTAAAGTCATATATTGATTATTTTTAGGGTTGTGATTTCTGATAGGAGAGTACACCCCAATAAAACATATCAGACTTTTTGATAAGAGAGTACTTTTTCTATGCATGACAGCAGTTTACCGTAGAACAATTCACATGTTATCAGCATAAGTTTTATAAAATACCTAAGAATTAGAAATCCATTCAAGTTTAGAGACCATTTAAGTAAGAAATATTATGCTGTTAAGAGATATCTTGTCATGAGGTACCTTGTTCTAAATGACATCTTCATCATGGCAGACATATAGATAATTGAGATCATGTCATAAGGGACATTTTGTCGAAGAGACAAGCCTACATTAGGAGATACATTTGTAGCTAGCTGGAAGACCTCTATTCACAGAAGTGATCACCCAAGCTATACCCAGAAGTGCTTGTTTTTTAGTCCTAGTTCTTATGTACAGTATGACCTTAATGAAATCAAGGTCAGAACACCAATTCAATGCTCAGAAGGGAGCGTCTATTTGGAGAGATAATTGAGACCCATCCCATCTCCTTCTGGGGGATTCAATCTATCAATAGCAGTGTTAAGTTGAAACCCTATCTATGTATACATCTTAATACTGCATCAGGTATGGGCCTCCATAAAAGCTATCATCATACATTTTCCATCCCTTACGATCCTAATACACTGAGGAGGGGGATCCGGTTACATCACTCATTATACTACGACCATATACGGTTGGGGTAGAGCAACATTCATGGGTTGTAACTCTAATGAATAATGCATTGCTTAATCAACACAAAAGATAACTTTTCATGTCCAAACATACAAAAAATAGTATACCTGTACCATTCACATCACATGTGATTAACTATTCAAATGTTGATCAGGAAATCTCTCAGGACACATACATGCACAACTACCGAAATGATTATCCTTAAGTACATGTAGTAAAATTTCTACTTAGTGTAAGATGTAGAGTTTTTAACCTGTTTTCACTGTTATTGATTTCGGCCTGGTTTTACACTGCTTCACCTATTTTTTTTTATCAAGTTATAAACAGAACAATTATCTATTGATGCCAAAATACCACAAAGAAACCAGCTCTGTCATGTAAGTACATCCTTCTACAATGGCCTTCAATGCATGCAAAAAAGACAGATAATCAGTGATCGATCGCTACATCAGTCTTATATTTTCATTGGCATTCATTACTGAAGATAGTTTTAATCGCCAAAGTGCTTTAGAGTACGTTTGGGTAGAGAACAAACATTTTGATGACCTTACCTAAAATACAATGCTGCAATCGAGAGTCACATAAATGTTTGAAAGACATGTATAATTCTCCTCCATACCAACACAGTAACACACATATCTAAAAGGAATGATATTCAAATTCACCCAACAGACAAATTGTATCATGTGGAATGAAATATTCAGATTTTATATTTTGAACAGACATTTAACAACATTTAAGACGCAAGAAGTAGACTAATCAAAATAAAAATCTCAAGACAATGGCATTTTCCTGGAACATTCCCACAAATAAACTTACTTCTGGGAACATACATGTAGGTAATTACTGGGCAAATGGAAGCATTACATGTGAAAAGACATCTAATGCTTGTTTCTTTTCCTGAAATCTCAATTACCCGCCTCTTGAGCATGAATCCCAGGAGACATGAACTTCAACACTGATTTATGTGTGGAAATGTTTCGTACTCAGGTACGTCATTAAAACCTATATAAGCCGACTAAACTGGTCAGAATTATACATCTTTCTATAGAAATAAGGCTATTATTGTGTAGAATACAATGCCTTCATAACAAAGTATTCCCAATGGATCAAATGCTGCTCCCTTATATACAAAATATCCACAATGCACCCAACTTTGAAATATACATCTTGTACATTTCAATACAGACAAAACTGTCTCCAAGAGATCCTATCTTAAAATATTACGAAGGCAAACAAAAATTAATCCGACCATTCCATAATAGATATTCTGGTCATTAACTAGGTCATTAACCTGTCATGGATCCATCCATTAACCTGTCATTAATCCAGTCATTAATCTGGTCACCAATCCAATCTTTAATCCAGTCATTAATCCAGTCATTATTCCGGTCACCAATCAAATCCAGTCATTAATCCAGTCATTACTCTGGTCACCGATCAAATCTTTAATCCAGTCATTAATCCAGTCATTACTTCGGTCACCAATCAAATCTTAATCCAGTCATTAATCCAGTCATTAATCTGGTCACCAATCAAATCTTTAATCCAGTCATTAATCCAGTCATCACTCTGGTCACCAATCAAATCTTTAATCCAGTCATTAATCCAGTCATTAATCCAGTCATTAATCTGGTCACCAATCAAATCTTTAATCCAGTCATTAATCCAGTCATCACTCTGGTCACCAATCAAATCTTTAATCCAGTCATTAATCCAGTCATTACTCCAGTCATTACTCCAGTCACCAATCAAATCTTTAATCCAGTCATTAATCCAGTCATTAATCTGGTCACCAATCAAATCTGTAATCCAGTCATGACTGTAAACATACATATTTTAGCAGTAATCTTATTTTAGCATTTTTCGTGCTTAAAGCATTCAGCTAAATTTTGATTCCACTAACCGTAATGTATCTACAGTAGTTTCTATGGAAATCATTATTGGTGTGCTAATTGATCATTCAGCTAATCTGTTTCTAATTTGAATTTGAGCTAAAATTTGAGTGTGTCAAATTAAGTAAGTTAACAGTTATCCTATCTTTAAACCAGCCATTCTGGTCATTAATCCTGTCATTTCATTAATCTGGTCATTAATCCAGTCATTAATCCAGTCATTAATCCAGCCATTAATCCATTCATTAATCCAGCCATTAATCCATTCATTAATCCAGTCATTAATCTGGCCATTAATCTGGTTATTATTCTGACTATTTGTTCGGCCATTGATCTTGTCATTAATCTGGGAATTAATCTGGTCATTAATCCTGTCATTTCATTAATCCAGTCATTAATCCAGTCATTAATATGGCCATTAATCTTATCATTAATCTGGGAATTAATCTGGTCATTAATTCAGTCATTAATCTGGTCATTAATCTGATCATTAATCTAGACATTAATCTGGTCATTAATCCAGTCATTAATCTGGTCATTAATCCAGTTATTATTCTGACCATTTTTCTGACCATTAATCTTGTCATTTATCTGGTCATTAATCCAGTCATTAATCTGGTCATTAATCCTGTCATTAATCCAATCATTAATTTGGTCATTAATCCAGTCATTAATCTGGTCATTAATCGAGTCATTAATCTGGTCATTAATCCAGTTATTAATCTGGTCATTAATCCGGTTATTAATCCAATCATTAATCCAGTCATTAATTTGGTCATTAATCCAGTCATTAATTTGGTCATTAATCCAGTCATTAATCTGGTCATTAATCGAGTCATTAATCTGGTCATTAATCCAGTTATTAATCTGGTCATTAATCCGGTTATTAATCCAATCATTAATCCAGTCATTAATTTGGTCATTAATCCAGTCATTAATTTTGTCATTAATCCAGTCATCAATCTGGTCATTAATGCGGCCATTTATCTGGTCATTAATCCAATCATTTACACCAGTCACTTTCCTGATCACTTTATCTGATCATTATTCTGAACATCAATTCAGCCTTACAGTCAACAATACTTATGTACCCAGATTCTGCATTTGAGGAACCGATTCTGAATATAGTATTAATCTACATCTGAGGAACAGCTTCCAGATAAAATATTAATCTAGCTTAACTGGAATGTAGTGTACTCTAACAAGCAATCATAATTACCAAGATTTAATAATAATGAATCAAAATACAAAACGTTTTTTTCAACCAATGTAGTCAACAATTACACACATTACTGGAGTACTGTTAAGTGATTTGATGGGATATTTTACTGGGGGTTATACAAGATGATAATAAGGCATTCTTTGTAATAACAACGGGTTAGCAGACCCCATACAACAGTTAAATCGGCGTATCCTAATGAGACCTTCTCACTAACACCATCTTCAACAGTGGATAAACAGTTCCCAATCAACATGATGATAACAATTATGCTTTCTACTTTTAGATTATCCATTCTTTAAAAAAAAAAGTAATCTCATGTTAGATAAGAATGCTTTTAATTAATGTGAAAAATTAAATGTCCAAATGACACTTGTAAACACAAATCTGTCTTATCCGACCCATTCTATACCAGATTCATTATAGTTGAAACACAAACCTGTCTTATCCGACCCATTCTATACCAGATTCATTATAGTTGAAACACAAACCTGTCTTATCCAACCCATTCTATACCAGATTCATTACATGTGAAACACAAACCTGTCTTATCCGACCCATTCTATACCAGATTCATTATAGGTGAAACACAAACCTGTCTTATCCGACCTATTCTATACCAGATTCATCACATGTCGAACACAAACCTGTCTTATCTGACCCATTCTATACCAGATTCATTACATGTGAAACACAAACCTGTCTTATCTGACCTATTCTATACCAGATTCATTACATGTCAAACACAAACCTTTCTTATCCGACCCATTCTATACCAGATTCATTATATTTGATAGACACAACCAGTCTTATCCGACCCATTCTATACTAGATTCATTACATGTGAAACACAAACCTGTCTTATCTGACCCATTCTATACCATATTCATTACATGTGAAACACAAACCTGTCTTATCCGACCTATTCTATACCAGATTCATTACATGTCAAACACAAACCTTTCTTATCCGACCCATTCTATACCAGATTCATTATATTTGATAGACACAACCAGTCTTATCCAGTTCATTCTATACCAGCTATAAAAAAACTTCCTAACTTACATATTTTTGTAAATATTTACAAAAACTCTATTAAAAACGTTCAAACTTTGTAGGTCTGCTTCACAAAGGTGACTGTAACAATGGCAGCCATTGCATCCATCCAACACTTGGCCAGGACCTTCTCAAGATGATTTCAGGAAAGTTAGCTGAATCCAACTGATGGAGCTCGAGAATAAGTTTAAAATTTGTTGTTGGTTTTTTTTTTAGGGACAGGATGCATCTATAGTAGCCATCTTGGATTTCAGACTGAATAAATAAAAACTTTTACTCAGTACCATCATCTCAAAACCATTTAAGTTAAGTTTGAGTTGAATCCTACGGGTGGAAAAAGTTCAAAATGGTTTTGAAGATGGCGGCCATGGTGGTCATCTTGGATCTCAGACTGACCCAAAAAATAACAACACTTGGTCAGGACCATCTCAGGATCAGGTCAAGAAAGTTTGAGCTGAATCCAAGAGGTGGAATTTGAGAAGTGTGAAATATGAAAAGTTAACGCTGACGAATGGCAGACAGCCACAGACAGAGCATGATGACTATAGTTCATGATTATAGATCAACGTGACCCTCCCTTTTAGGTCAGGATACCCTAAAATGCAAGCTATTCCATACCAAAAGTCACCATTAAACCAGGAAAGCAATGCATGCACTAGGTTTCATGAAGTTTTCCTAAATAATTTTGGAGTAATGCTTCAGAAACTGCAACATTTACGTATTTAACTATTTTTTTTCCATGGTAACAGGGAGAGTATGAAAAATTCAACACCTCCACACCAAAAAGCACCATTAAATCACTAGAGCGAATCTTATACCAGGTTTCATTTAGTTATATATCCTTAACAGTTTTGAAGTTATGCATTGGAAATGATAGGACGAACACACAGATGAAGGGGCACAAAAAAAAAGCCCATCGATTTTAATACCCCCAGCAAACGTGTTTCAGAGGCGATAACAATAAATGGTAATCAATTCAACTTTCTGTCCTGGTGTAAAATTGAATGTAAGTCAATTGCTTAAAGTTGGGTACCGTAACAAACACAGACATCAAAGATTGATACTCTACCGACTGAAGTTATACCAGACATCAAATTATTACAGGTATTTACTTCAACACAGAATGTCAGTTTACTATAAAGATGTGTCAGACATTTAATTACCCAGAGACAAGACATCAAATATCAGACAAGATGGCCATTGATAGCCAGTTACCATCTCCGAATACAAAAAGAAATTCTAATCAGCTGCCATTTCATGATGCAAATCTTAATGGAAGGCAGAGCTACGATCACAAAAGTCTCAAAAATTTCTATATGATAATAACCAGGTAAATCTGACCTACGTCTTCATAACTGTGGGTAATATCACACTATGGCATCACTGCACATGTACAAGCCAACCAACATCACATCTTGTTTATGGATAAAACTATGAATACCTATGAAAGGGATGTTTTGATGTCTGTTTGAGGTGCCTTTTCCCATTCAGAGGCATTTAAATGATGCAGATGTTCTTGACTTCAAACCACTTTTTATTATGACTTTAAAATCCTGTCTACAAAGAAAAAAAGAAGTGATAAATTATATGAAGAGGTCATCGTCAACATGTTTTAAATCATCTTTTTATTATTCACAATACAATTCAACAAACGTATGCAAAACTCATAAAACTCCTATCAAACATATTTCCCCATGTTTTGCATTCAATGAAAAAAATTTGAGTGAGCTATCTTTATTTCCATACAAAAAGAAACCTTGGAGAATTTCCTCATGGCAACCTTGAAATCTGGTCAAGGTCATATTAGAATCATATGACCTGAATGACCCAGATTTGTTGGCTCAACTGTTACCCATATATACTGTATCAGACACACAGGCTAGTTGTTATTTTATATATACAGTGGTCCCCCTCTTATGAGACCACCTATGGGACAGGCATCAGGTGGTCTTATAACGGGGGTGGTCTTTGTTGAGAGTTTTGTCATCTGAGTGACGTCAGTGAAGTCAATGATCACACAAGCTAGTACATATTACATTATATACATAGACAATTCATTGTGTTAAGTTAAAATGTGTTTTTAAATGTTCTCTGTCAGTAATGTTTTGAATTTGGTTTACTTGTTGCATGTGTAAATTATTTCACAAAATTTAAGTGTAACGTTATATCTCGAATAATAAGCAAAAAACGTAAATAGGCACGCTTGAGTGCAGGATCCACAAAATTACCCCCCTCATCCCTGAAAAATGTCGATCTCTAATGTAAAAATACAGAAAATTTGCAGGTACGAATAGCTGAAAAGCACCAACAAAACTAGTTATAGAAAAAAATACTTTAATCTGTTATTGTAAGCCGTAGTCCGAATTTTCTGACGATCTTACTACGTAGATACAAGGCAGCTTGCGATATTAATTAACATCAGAACCCTCGGATTATGTAAGCCGTTGAAGAGAAAATAAACAATAATCCAAGCTCGGGATCTGAGTTCGGCGTTTTACCGACATTGGTTCCAATGCAATCTTTCTTGCATTACCACCATTGTGTATCATGATCATTTCTAAAACACCGATCTTTTGTTTAAGTGTAAAAACTTTTCGTTTCTTGCCGACTGCTGAGGATGTTCAGCCATCTTTGTAATAAATTGTTTTCATTACCGGACAATGGTGCGCACGCATACAGGTAACAGGGGAGGTCACTCTAATGGAATTTCATCACGTTGTCTAGCTTAGTATACTGTAGTCCTACGTTGTACGTACAATTTAATAATAGCTTTGTATAATGGATACATTGTATACAGATTCCACAATATATTAAATTTGTGAAAATCACAACAAACCATTTGTCTACAAAAGGTAGGAGTAATTATCTTGTTTGTAAAAACATCGGTGGACAAAACAGCTCCCTAGCTGGCTATCGCAGTGTAAACAACCTGTCAATCCAATGTGTCAAATTTTACCTGGGTCCACGAATTTCAATGAGCTGGACGTTACACGCTTTTATTATTGATTTTTCTATAATTTGAATGTCTTAATGAAACTTTGCAAAAATCTTGGTCGTTCACGAGAGGGATACCAAAGTACATTTCACGTTTTTGGGACATGATTAAGCGGTCGTTGGTCGGGTTAGCGGGGTGGTCGTTTAGAAGGGGTAATTTATCGTTGGAAAACGTCGGTGAATGCGAAACTTGGTCGCATACAGGGAGTGGTCGTTCTTGAGAGTGGTCGTAAATAGGGGGACCACTGTATTGAAATATGTTTATGTTTAGATATTAGTTAAGTTAATTTCCAATGACATGGTCAATCATATGCAATTGCTTAAGTTTCATGGTCTGCTAAAACAGGCAATGCATTTTGCGAAACGTGTGCAACACCTAAATATTTCCTCAGAGTAAAACCAAAACGCTTGTCATTCTTGTCAGGTCAAAATTTTTGTAATAATGTTTTTAGAAAGTAAGAATGCAGAAAGTCACACAAAGCAAATAGCTAGTGTAATTGTAAGACAATGTAAAATTTAATTGTTAACATTTTTTCAGAATTTGTTATCAATGTTTATATTTGTGAATATAATAACCTCACTGCTATGAAGTTGTGGACAAGGTGATAAACTGTTTCCATTTGAGGATAACTTTCCTGCATCCAAGAAAATCATGCTGGGTTTTCTTCCGAAGTCCAAAGTCCATGTATTTCATCTAGAGGCAAAGCTGTTTGTTACTGCTTTCATAACTTCACTAGAGAGGCCTTGCACTTTCAATTCAATTCTTAATGTGCCATGTTTGAGAGAGAAAAATATGTTTATGCACATATAAGCTGTTATTACATTCTGAGAGTTGGCATGCAACACCGAACACATTTGATAACCCTGTGAACTTGAATGAAGTCAGAAATCAATTCATTTACTAAACAAACTTGTTGACCAGTCATCCCATCATTTATACTACTGGCCTAATATAGTCAATCTGATCTCCTTGGTAATTGATATGAAATTGTTAAAATATTTTAAGAAATTACACTCCTGTGACTTTAAAAGTCAGTCAGGATTTGACAAACTTATACGTCCTTCATCTCATCATTTATACTAATAGGCCGAATATCACGAACCTGGGCCTCTTGGTTATCGAGTTAAAAAACATTTTAAAGATTTTAACACATTTGCCTTTTTGTCAGATGAAATCATTAAAAGACTTATTCATCAAATTGACCTCAAAAATAGGTCAAGGTCAATCATTTAAACAAATTTGATTGTCAAGGTTACTAACGATCTCTTCAAAGTCATTCATCATTTCTCAAATTCTCCTTTACAGCTCAGGATCCACATGGTCCTGTTAGGTCTTCTTAGTTGTAAGGGCATTCATCAATTACGATCAATAACAAATATTTACCAGGCAGATGCTACTGTGTATGTTTTAAGGAAGATATATAGCCCCAGTATCTGTGGTGATATATACATGGTGACTAGTAAGGTCCAGACTACTAATTGCTTGAGAAATACAATACCCTGTGGTCAGTTCCTGACCTTATTAGGACCAATTGACCATGGCTGTCTGGATCCCACAAATCATACTTCCAAGGTCACAATATCTTCAGCTAGCCAAGGGTTCATCTTGTATACACCAAATTCATCCCTGACAGATTCACCCTTTTTCTTGGTATTTTTTGTTGCCGATGATCTAGTGAAGATAGTGAGGTATCCTTTCAATTTTTAAACTTTTAATGATGTTCCAAGTACTTGCTGCTAATGTATTTCCCTTGGTTGTCATTTACATTTGGATGTTACTGTCTATATACTGTTTATGTACTCGTTTAGGCGTACTCAAATCTTAGCACATGAACAGATAAGTGAAGTGATGAATTAGCACATTAATAAAAGTTGCCATAGAAAACGATATAAGAAACATCAATTAGTGCTATCATAATTTATCAGAAGGCTTTCAACATGGAAAGCTGTAAAATATGATCAATCCTAAAGTAATGTATGTTTACTCAATTATCCATTCCAACTGAGCAAATGCTGAAAATATTACTCCCAAATATTGTCCTTCTTTGGTTTTTGAGGTTTACAAAAAGAACATAGTTGACAAGGTGACTCGGTACTACCAATACTAAACTCAAAGGTGTAAACTTCCAATAAACTGTACATATGTATGTACTATATGTATTATATATTATATGGACTGTAAGACAATTTCATTAGATCCTCTGACAAAGTTTAGAGAAAGTAAAAAACGTATGTAAACAAAATGAACACTTGGCCAGCAAATATGAGGTCACGACAAACCCTCAGATCAAAAATGAGGTCACGACTAACCCTCAGATCAAAGATGAGGTCACAACTAACCCTCAGATCAAAGATTGGGTCACGACTAACCCTCAGATCAAAGATGGGGTCACGACTAACCCTCAGATCAAAGATGGGGTCACAACTAACCCTCAGATCAAAGATGGGGTCACGATTAACCCTCAGATCAAAGATGGGGTCACGACTAACCCTCAGATCAAAGATGGGGTCACGACTAACCCTCAGATCAAAGATGAGGTCACGACAAACCCTCAGATCAAAGATGGGGTCACGACTAACCCTCAGATCAAAGATGGGGTCACAACTACCCCTCAGATCAAAGATGGGGTCACAACTAACCCTCAGATCAAAGATGAGGTCGCAACTAACCCTCAGATCAAAGATGAGGTCACGACTAACCCTCAGATCAAAGATGGAGTCACGACTAACCCTCAGATCAAAGATGAGGTCACGACTAACCCTCAGATCAAAGATGAGGTCACGACAAACCCTCAGTTCAAAGATGAGGTCACGACTAACCCTCAGATCAAAGATGAGGTCACGACAAACCCTCAGATCAAAGATGGGGTCACGACTAACCCTCAGATCAAAGATGGGGTCACAACTACCCCTCAGATCAAAGATGAGGTCACGACTAACCCTCAGATCAAAGATGAGGTCACGACAAACCCTCAGATCAAAAATGAGGTCACGTCTAACCCTCAGATCAAAGATGAGGTCACAACTAACCCTCAGATCAAAGATGAGGTCAAGACTAACCCTCAGATCAAAGATGAGGTCACGACAAACCCTCAGTTCAAAGATGAGGTCACGACAAACCCTCAGATCATGGAATGACCATATCATGTTCTGTTAAACTTGGAATGGAAATTTACTGGAACAAAATACCATCAAGCTTGAAATATGCACAAGAACAGAAACCCTTAGAAGGGAAGCTGGAAGGTGAGGGGTAACAGGTACCATCCAAGAGATAGAGGGAACTCCCAAGACCCCCCAAGAGGCCTACAAAGCGGACCATTCACTTTTTCATTTGTAGTCATTATAAAAGACAAATGCCAATTAATAGGCTACATACACACTTACCTTGACTTTGGTCTGTGCCTGTGGGCTCATTTCTGGAGACTCCTTAGTAATTGATGTATTTTCCATATTATTTTCAGTGGCCGAATGTGTATCATTACATTTCGAAATCTCCACATTATTTGTGGAGGCACAACTCGTGACAACAACAAAAGAAGGGGCTTTTCTCGCGCCTGAGGCTGACAACTTTGATGCTGGGATGTTACTAGTACTTGATGTAATTCCAGTGAATGATGAGAGGGGCTCCTTTTTCACCCCCACAGATTTCGGGGATGCCCCCGACCTGATCACAGGAGGGGCAGAGGATGCTCCCTCACGTCTCGGCATAGGTATACGTGTATTCCGTGGACTGTGTGATGCCATATTTGAATCTTTTAAAACTCTGATATAGGTGAAGGTTCTTAAATTTCAGACTAATCAAATGATCACTTCAAATTGCCACGAAAATCTCAGGTATTTCACTCCATTTTTCATCCTCATTATCCTAAAACTGTTCCTCAAGAATCATTAGATTATGGCAATATTGTCATACAACTGTAAAAGAAAACCATTTCTATGGCCTGAAATTTTCATGAAATCACGAACGATTGAAAAAAATACATCCTTACCTAACATGTGTCGGAAGGATTAATAAGACACGAACCCTTCATCGTCCTTGTAATGTAAGAAGTTTCTCTAAAGGTGCGCGCATCGCTCAAGTAAATGGTCCGTGTCCCATGTACAACATAATTAATCAAACCAGAGTATGACATAATTAAATCACACAGCGCACTGAAATAATCCATCGTACATCTACAACATATTGTACAATACCTGATTATAACTGAATGGGCACCACTGCCCTGCAATATCGCGGGATTCACATATCCTTACTGAGGCATGGAGGTAAACGCTTCATGCTCAAGCCAAATGCTTCACACTTGTACTGTAGTATGTCAACTTGCCAAAAAAAGCACACACAGCAGAATATCCGCATATTTTTTAATCAATTGTTTACTTCACAGGGAGCCCCACACAAGACACAGGATAATTGGAGATGTGCTTTGGCTTATTAACCTCGATGTTTCTCCAATATGAGGATGTAATACTGTTTATTCTGCTCCTGCTGTCGTAGCGTGCACATCGTGGTGGGCTAAGCCAGACAGGACACTCTGTATGTTATTCCTGGTAGCTATGATCATAATATAATGACAACAAAATCGCTTTCCTGGCAAACCAGTGCAGTGTCGTCTGCTCCTGGTGATCGGAGACTTTGTTGTAACAATACATCAAAATTTGTATACAAATATACATTCATTTAATGTTCACGTGACGTCTACTTCAGGATCTGATGCCATTTTTCGGCCACAGAATACAACAGTCCGAAAATATGTTCATGTTGTCTGCTGTTCAAAAATGACTCAAGTTGGACACTTTTCCAAAAGATATATATTTTAAAAGACACATTTATGTGTATATATCGACTGTTACAACTTTGAAGTCTGAAGCAGGCATCAATATTCTAATTCACAAGTTCTGAAAACTGACCAGGATGCAAACGATTCCAGCACGTCAATTTTTTCACAGATAAATTGAGCACAAAACAGCTCATTTAAAGCTCTTGTTTACATAAACAGTGAGCCTTTAACGATCTGTGGTAACACTATTGATTATAAATATCAGCGATAAATGCCATGACGGAATCACAGAGAATTTACACCAGTTGTCTGCAATACACAACCAATAGCTGATTAAAAAAAATCACAGGTGGAAAAAAAACTTTATCCAACAATAGCGTGTCCACAAGACATTGGTGTTTGTGTATATATTCCAATAAGCCAACAAAAACAGTCTTTAGAAAGAATAAATATCTATCTGATTTCTCAATGAAAAAAAAAAACTTAGAAAAAAAATTTACTGCCAGGACATAAAAGCCATGGCTGCAATTATGTATGTATTTATTCCTTCATGGAGTCGTGGCATGAAAATCCAATAGGAACCCTACAGAATAGAAAGCCCCTGGCATCGTGGGTTTCACTGTCGTCTGCAAATGGCTTTGACGGATGCACATTTTATGCACAGCGAACAATAATACTAGGTTTTCACCACCCCTAAAGGATAATTCCAAACATGCTGTTGATTAGAATGTTGAGCCAGGAACCCCATCAATTGAGCGATTTCAAACGATATTTTGTGGGTACTCTAATAATGGTCTTGTTGATTAAACAATAACATGAGGTCCCGAGTGCCTGAGGATTGGGTGGATATGATATATACTGTACAGAGCTGATGGTGTTTGTCGATCCAACATAGGTATAATCGTATGTGCTACCACAACACTCTATGGATCAATATAAAGTACTAGTGCTTCAAAAACATTATTCAAATCCGTACGCAGAAAGTAAAGAGAAATTCCACACATCTCTTAACAAACGTCATTTTTATGTAAATTTTCCATATTCAGTCCAACCACACACATATGAATCCATATGAGCAGTGTCTATTCGAAGGTTATGCAACCTCCTGTCAGGCCCTTGCTGGCCAATTATGTGATGGTTTACTGCTCAAGGAAGCATGAAATACAGTTGTACAACATCCTGAATGGGTGGGTGGATCCTCGACATTCTTCACTGCACAGGATTATAAGTCTCCTTTTTATACATGTATCAGACGTAGAAACCGTGGAAACTTGGGCTGGACTGTCCACCTGTTGTTATCGTCGCATGAAAAAAGGTTACAACCTTTTTTTTATTTCCCTGGTGACTGGAAAATGTTTCAGTGCTATCGGAGGAGAGGCAGTCAGGTCAATAAAACCAAAGATGGAAATCGCTGAGTCAGTAGGAAGTCTAGTCAGAAATCATATTTGTTAAATTTTCTGGACTGAAACAGTCAAAGAGGTCCTTCATTTTTCAGATGTCTAATTCTATAGGTTTTTATACAATGCTTAAGAAACATGTTTTTCCACAGTTTATTATTTTATCAGATACATTTTACCTGCAATTAACATGAGTATAATATGTATACAGCTTAAACAGCTTTACTACAAGTCTCTGTATACAGGTTTAACTGCTTTACTAGGAGTCTCTGTATACAGGTTTAACTGCTTTACTAGATCTCTGTATACAGGTTTAACTGTTAACTAGGAGTCTCTGTATACAGGTTTAACTGCTTTACTAAGAGTCTCTGTATACAGGTTTTACTGTTTACTAGGAGTCTCTGTATACAGGTTTAACTGTTTTACTAGGAGTCTCTGTATACAGGTTTAACTGCTTTACTAAGAGTCTCTGTATACAGGTTTTACTGTTTACTAGGAGTCTCTGTATACAGGTTTAACTGCTTTACTAAGAGTCTCTGTATACAGGTTTTACTGTTAACTAGGAGTCTCTGTATACAGGTTTAACTGTTTACTTGGAGTCTCTGTATACAGGTTTAACTGCTTTACTAAGAGTCTCTGTATACAGGTGTTACTGTTTACTAGAAGTCTCTGTATACAGGTTTAACTGCTTTACTATGAGTCTCTGTATACAGGTTTACCTGTTTTACTAGGAGTCTCTGTATACAGGTTTAACTGCTTTACTATGAGTCTCTGTATACAGGTTTTACAGTTTTACTAGGAGTCTCTGTATACAGGTTTTATTGCTTTACTGGGAGTCTCTGTATACAGGTTTAACTGCTTTACTAAGAGTCTCTGTATACAGGTTTAACTGCTTTACTTGGAGTCTCTGTATACAGGTTTTACAGTTTTACTAGGAGTCTCTGTATACAGGTTTTACTGTTTAACTAAGGGTCTCTGTATACAGGTTTAACTGCTTTACTATGAGTCTCTGTATACAGGTTTAACTGCTTTACTTGGAGTCTCTGTATACAGGTTTAACTGCTTTACTTGGAGTCTCTGTATACAGGTTTTACTGTTTTACTAGGTCTCTGTATACAGGTTTAACTGTTTTACTAGGTCTCTGTTTACGTGCTTACAGTCATGAATGATTTTACAGGTACCTGCATAAAGAGGACAACCTGTTATGGCAGTGGGGTATGTCCTTTCAAGATATATAAAGTAGCAGCTGCCTTTTATAGACAGGTTGTCTTCTTTACCCAGCTACCTGTATAAACAGGCATGACTGTGGCTGTCCTTTATATACAGGTTGTCCCTTTACCATATTACCTGTATAAAAGACATACTGGGGCTGTCCTTTATATAGTTTGTCCCTTTACCCAGCTACCTGTATAAACAGGCATGACTTTAGCTGTCCTTTATATACAGTTTGTCCCTTTATCCTGGTACCTGTATAAACAGGTATTACTGTGGCTGTTCTTTATATACAGGTTGTCTTCTTTACCCAGGAACCTGTATAAATAGTCATGACTTCATGGATATATAGACCAAATCCTTCATTCCTACAGAAGAAGGCTTTAAAGTAACTGCTATGTTTCTGCTATTGGGCGCCGCCCCTCAGGCCCCTAGGGGATGCTTCAGACCAATATGTACCAAATGCTTTCTTTCATACAAAATCAGAAGAATTTTAGCCAATTTGGTGTATATTTTCCCTGTTTAGCCCTGTCCCTCGGGTTCCTAGGAGGCCAGGCACACCGTTTACACAAAACTGGTTCTTCTTCACCAGATAATGCTCCAAACCAAATTTGGTTGAAATCTGCTCAATGGTTCATGGCTATAGTGTAAAGTCCTTCTGACCAAGTGAGCTTAAAACTCAAGAATTTTGCTCAAAATATTGTTAAGAAAACTACAAAGCCAAAGTGGTCCTCTGTGGACACAAACCTAAGCATTCAGACTAACAAGGTTCTACTGTACACACAAACCTAAGTGTTCAGACTAACAAGGTTCTACTGTACACATAAACCAAAGTGTCCGGACTATCAAGGTTCTACTGTACACACAAACCAAATTGTCCAGACTAACAAGGTTCTACTGTACACATAAACCAAAGTGTTTAGACTAACAAGGTTCTACTGTACACACAAACCAAAGTGTTCAGACTGACAAGGTTCTTCTGTACACACAAACCAAAGTGTTCAGACTAACAAGGTTCTACTGTACACATAAACCAAAGTGTTCAGACTAACAAGGTTCTACTGTACACACAAACCAAAGTGTCCAGACTAACAAGGTTCTACTGTACACACAAACCAAAGTATCCAGACTAACAAGGTTCTGCTGTACACACAAACCAAAGTGTTCAGACTAACAAGGTTCTACTGTACACACAAACCAAAGTGTCCAGACTAACAAGGTTCTACTGTACACACAAACCAAAGTATCCAGACTAACAAAATTCTGCTGTACACACAAACCAAAGTGTTCAGACTAACAAGGTTCTACTGTACACACAAACCAAAGTATCCAGACTAACATGGTTCTACTGTACACACAAACCAAAGTGTCCAGACTAACATGGTTCTACTGTACACACAAACCAAAGTGTCCGGACTAACAAGGTTCTACTCTATACAAACCAAAGTGTTCAGACTAACAAGGTTCTACTATACACACAAACCAAAGTGACTATAATTGTATCATTTTTGTTCCTTGTTTTTCTTATGTTGTTCAATTGATTCAAATTCAAACTGAACTAATACACGTAGGATACCAATTTATTGGGTGGTAGTGGCACTTTGTATATCATAACTATAGCTACAAATTTAAAATGGCAGAATTTAATTTGATAAATGACCACTTTTAGTAATATATTTAAAAACATTTCTATTTCCACAGGGATTTTCTGAAAAAATCAATTTGAATAAATCACATCTGGGTCAACACCAGTAACTTTGAAAGTTCCAGCTCATATATTTCCATAAAATATTTGATTATAAACAAGATTAGAAACATACATCCATTTCTATAATCAAAGCATTCTACAGTAAAACATTTTCTTGATTTTTTTATCCATTATCGATGAAGATCTCATCAGTGATGAATCAAGAGTGGAACAAGATTTCTCCCAGGAGTGTGAAGAGCAATTTTATAGCTCCGTCAAACTCTCACAGGTTTTTCAGAATCAAAAGCCGCTTAACCCAGGAAATGGGTTTGGAAGGTTTAAATTTAATCAGATTGGTACGATTTTCAATTCAACACAAGATTGTTGTCAATCAATCTCTCAAATGCTTGGTACTGTCGGAACCAGAAAACAACAAGGAATCAAGCAAGGAAAAGGTATGAAGGACCTGTAAAAGGTCTTAAGGACATGTAACTTTGGTAGGGGGAGGTCTGAAGGACATGTAACTTTGGTAGGGGGAAGGTCTGTATGACATGTAACTGTGGTAGGGCGAGGTTTGTATCACCTGTAACTTTGGTAGGGGAAAGGTCTGTAGAACATATAACTTTGGTAGGGGAAGGTCTGTAGGACCTGTACCTTTGGTAGGGGAGGTCTGTAGGACATATACCTTTGGTAGGGGGAGGTCTGTAGGACCTGTACCTTTGGTAGGGGGAGGTCTGTAGGACCTGTAACTTTGGTAGGGGGAGGTCTGTAGGACCTGTAACTTTGGTAGGGGGAGGTCTGTAGGACCTGTACCTTTGGTAGGGGGAGGTCTGTAGGACATATACCTTTGGTAGGGGGAGGTCTGTAGGACATATACCTTTGGTAGGGGGAGGTCTGTAGGACATATAACTTTGGTAGGGGGAGGTCTGTAGGACATATAACTTTGGTAGGGGGAAGGTCTGTAGGACATATACCTTTGGTAGGGGGAGGTCTGTAGGACATATAACTTTGGTAGGGGGAGGTCTGTAGGACATATAACTTTGGTAGGGGGAGGTCTGTAGGACATATAACTTTGGTAGGGGGAGGTCTGTAGGACCTGTACCTTTGGTAGGGGGAGGTCTGTAGGACATATAACTTTGGTAGGGGGAGGTCTGTAGGACCTGTAACTTTGGTAGGGGGAGGTCTGTAGGACCTGTACCTTTGGTAGGGGGAGGTCTATAGGACCTATAACTTTGGTAGGGGGAGGTCTGTAGGACCTGTACCTTTGGTGGGGGGAGGTCTGTAGGACCTGTACCTTTGGTAGGGGGAGGTCTGTAGGACATATAACTTTGGTAGGGGGAAGGTCTGTAGGACCTGTAACTTTGGTAGGGGGAGGTCTGTAGGACCTGTACCTTTGGTAGGGGGAGGTCTGTAGGACATATAACTTTGGTAGGGGGAGGTCTGTAGGACCTGTACCTTTGGTAGGGGGAGGTCTGTAGGACCTGTAACTTTGGTAGGGGGAGGTCTGTAGGACCTGTACCTTTGGTAGGGGGAGGTCTGTAGGACCTGTAACTTTGGTAGGGGGAGGTCTGTAGGACCTGTACCTTTGGTAGGGGGAGGTCTGTAGGACATATAACTTTGGTAGGGGGAGGTCTGTAGGACCTGTAACTTTGGTAGGGGAGGTATGTAGGACCTGTAACTATGGTAGGGGGAGGTCTGTAGGACCTATAACTTTGGTAGGGGGAGGTCTATAGGACCTATAACTTTGGTAGGGGGAGGTCTGTAGGACCTGTACCTTTGGTAGGGGGAGGTCTGTAGGACCTGTACCTTTGGTAGGGGGAGGTCTGTAGGACCTGTACCTTTGGTAGGGGGAGGTCTGTAGGACATATAACTTTGGTAGGGGGAGGTCTGTAGGACCTATAACTTTGGTAGGGGGAAGGTCTGTAGGACCTGTAACTTTGGTAGGGGGAAGGTCTGTAGGACCTATACCTTTGGTAGGGGGAGGTCTGTAGGACCTGTAACTTTGGTAGGGGAAGGTCTGTAGGACCTGTAACTTTTGTAGGGGGAGGTCTGTAGGACATATAACTTTGGTAGGGGGAGGTCTGTAGGACCTGTATCGATGTTAGGGGGAGGTCTGTAGGACCAGTATCGATGGTAGGGGGAGGTCTGTAGGACCTATAACTTTGGTAGGGGGAGGTCTGTAGGACCTGTAACTTTGGTAGGGGAAGGTCTGTAGGACCTGTAACTTTGGTAGGGGGAGGTCTATAGGACCTGTAACTTTGGTAGGGGGAGGTCTGTAGGACCTGTACCTTTGGTAGGGGGAGGTCTGTAGGACCTGTACCTTTGGTAGGGGGAGGTCTGTAGGACCTATACCTTTGGTAGGGGGAGGTCTGTAGGACCGATACCTTTGGTAGGGGGAGGTCTGTAGGACCTGTATCTTTGGTAGGGGGAGGTCTCTAGGATTTGTAACTTTGGTAGGGGGAGGTCTGTAGGACCTGTAACTTTGGTAGGGGGAGGTTTGTACGACCTGTACCTTTGGTAGGGGGAGGTCTGTAGGACCTGTAACTTTGGTAGAGGGAGGTCTGTAGGACCTATACCTTTGGTAGGGGGAGGTCTGTAGGACCTGTACCTTTGGTAGGGGGAGGTCTGTAGGACCTATACCTTTGGTAGGGGGGGTCTGTAGGACCTGTACCTTTGGTAGGGGAAGGTCTGTAGGACCTGTACCTTTGGTAGGGGGAGGTCTGTAGGACCTGTACCTTTGGTAGGGGGAGGTCTGTAGGACCTATACCTTTGGTAGGGGGAGGTCTGTAGGACCTGTACCTTTGGTAGGGGGAAGGTCTGTAGGACCTATACCTTTGGTAGGGGGAGGTCTGTAGGACCTGTATCTTTGGTAGGGGGAGGTCTCTAGGATTTGTAACTTTGGTAGGGGGAGGTCTGTAGGACCTGTAACTTTGGTAGGGGGAGGTCTGTAGGACCTGTACCTTTGGTAGGGGGAAGGTCTGTAGGACCTGTACCTTTGGTAGGGGGAAGGTCTGTAGGACCTGTACCTTTGGTAGGGGAAGGTCTGTAGGACCTATAACTTTGGTAGGGGGAGGTCTGTAGGACCTATAACTTTGGTAGGGGGAGGTGGACCTGTAACATTGGTAGGGGGAGGTGGACCTGTACCTTTGGTAGGGGGAGGTCTGTAGGACCTATACCTTTGGTAGGGGGAGGTCTGTAGGACCTGTACCTTTGGTAGGGGGAGGTCTGTAGGACCTGTACCTTTGGTAGGGGGAGGTCTGTAGGACCTATACCTTTGGTAGGGGGAGGTCTGTAGGACCTGTATCTTTGGTAGGGGGAGGTCTGTAGGACCTGTAACTTTGGTAGGGGGAGGTCTGTAGGACCTGTATCTTTGGTAGGGGAAGGTCTGTAGGACCTATAACTTTGGTAGGGGGAGGTCTGTAGGACCTATACCTTTGGTAGGGGGAGGTGGACCTGTAACATTGGTAGGGGGAGGTCTCTAGGATTTGTAACTTTGTTAGGGGGAGGTCTATAGGACCTGTAACTTTGGTAGGGGGAGGTCTGTAGGACCTATAACTTTGGTAGGGGGAGGTCTGTAGAACCTGTAACTTTGGTAGGGGGAAGGTCTGTAGGACCTGTAACTTTGGTAGGGGGAGGTCTGTAGGACCTGTAACTTTGGTAGGGGGAGGTCTGTAGGACCTGTAACTTTGGTAGGGGGAGGTCTATAGGACCTATAACTTTGGTAGGGGGAGGTCTGTAGGACCTGTACCTTTGGTAGGGGGAGGTATGTAGGACCTGTAATTTTGGTAGGGGGAGGTCTGTAGGACCTGTACCTTTGGTAGGGGAAGGTCTGTAGGACCTGTAACTTTGGTAGGGGGAGGTCTGTAGGACCTGTAACTTTGGTAGAGGGAGGTCTGTAGGACCTGTACCTTTGGTAGGGGGAAGGTCTGTAGGACCAGTATCGATGGTAGGGGGAGGTCTGTAGGACCTGTACCTTTGGTAGGGGGAAGGTCTGTAGGACCAGTATCGATGGTAGGGGGAGGTCTGTAGGACCTGTACCTTTGGTAGGGGGAGGTCTGTAGGACCTGTAACTTTGGTAGGGGAGGTATGTAGGACCTGTAACTTTGGTAGGGGGGAGGTCTATAGGACCTGTAACTTTGGTAGGGGGAGGTCTGTAGGACCTGTAACTTTGGTAGGGGGAGGTCTATAGGACCTATAACTTTGGTAGGGGGAGGTCTGTAGGACCTGTACCTTTGGTAGGGGGAGGTCTGTAGGACCTGTACCTTTGGTAGGGGGAGGTCTGTAGGACCTGTACCTTTGGTAGGGGGAGGTCTGTAGGACCTGTACCTTTGGTAGGGGGAGGTCTGTAGGACCTGTAACTTTGATAGGGGGAGGTCTGTATGACCTGTATCTTTGGTAGGGGAAGGTCTGTAGGACCTATACCTTTGGTAGGGGAAAGGTCTGTAGGACATATAACTTTGGTAGGGGGAGGTCGGTAGAACCTGTAACTATGGTAGGGGGAGGTATGTAGGACCTGTAACATTGGTAGGGGAGGTCTGTAGGACCTGTACCTTTGGTAGGGGGAGGTCTGTAGGACCTGTACCTTTGGTAGGGGGAGGTCTGTAGGACCTGTAACTTTGGTAGGGGGAAGGTATGTAGGACCTGTAACTTTGGTAGGGGGAAGGTCTGTAGGACCTGTACCTTTGGTAGGGGGAGGTCTCTAGGACCTGTAACTTTGGTAGGGGAGGTATGTAGGACCTGTAACTATGGTAGGGGGAGGTCTGTAGGACCTGTAACTTTGGTAGGGGGAGGTCTGTAGGACATATAACTTTGGTAGGGGGAGGTCTGTAGGACCTGTACCTTTGGTAGGGGGAGGTCTGTAGGACCTGTAACTATGGTAGGGGGAGGTCTGTAGGACCTGTAACTTTGGTAGGGGGAGGTCTGTAGGACATATAACTTTGGTAGGGGGAGGTCTATAGGACCTGTACCTTTGGTAGGGGAAGGTCTGTAGGACCTGTACCTTTGGTAGGGGGAGGTCTGTAGGACCTGTACCTTTGGTAGGGGAGGTCTATAGGACCTATACCTTTGGTAGGGGGAGGTCTGTAGGACCTGTAACTTTGGTAGGGGGAGGTCTGTAGGACCTGTACCTTTGGTAGGGGGAGGTCTGTAGGACCTGTAACTTTGGTAGGGGGGAGGTCTGTACGACCTATAACTTTGGTAGGGGGAGGTCTGTACGACCTGTAACTTTGGTAGGGGGAGGTCTGTAGGACATATACCTTTGGTAGGGGGAGGTCTGTAGGACATATAACTTTGGTAGGGGGAGGTCTGTAGGACATATAACTTTGGTAGGGGGAGGTCTGTAGGACATATAACTTTGGTAGGGGGAGGTCTGTAGAACCTGTACCTTTGGTAGGGGGAGGTCTGTAGGACCTGTACCTTTGGTAGGGGGAGGTCTGTAGGACCTATACCTTTGGTAGGGGGAGGTCTGTAGGACCTGTACCTTTGGTAGGGGGAGGTCTGTAGGACCTGTACCTTTGGTAGGGGGAGGTCTGTAGGACCTATACCTTTGGTAGGGGGAGGTCTGTAGGACCTGTAACATTGGTAGGTGGAGGTCTGTAGGACCTGTACCTTTGGTAGGGGGAGGTCTGTAGGACCTGTATCTTTGGTAGGGGAAGGTCTGTAGGACCTATAACTTTGGTAGGGGGAGGTCTGTAGGACCTATACCTTTGGTAGGGGGAGGTGGACCTGTAACATTGGTAGGGGGAGGTCTCTAGGATTTGTAACTTTGGTAGGGGGAGGTCTGTAGGACCTGTAACTTTGGTAGGGGGAGGTATGTAGGACCTATAACTTTGGTAGGGGGAAGGTCTGTAGGACCAGTATCGATGGTAGGGGGAGGTCTGTAGGACCTGTAACTTTGGTAGGGGGAGGTCTATAGGACCTGTAACTTTGGTTTTACACACATAATTTAGAACATTTTTACAGTAACACATATAATGATTTTCATATAAGATATCAAATCAAATCAACTTCATGTTTTAAAATTAAAAAAAAAAACCTGAAATTTTTTTAAAACATTGAAATAGTCAAAGAAATGGTATCTAAGTACCTTTATTAAATGACCACCCATCATAAATGAGTGCTTTTCCTGATCAGTTTTGCTACTTGAATCACATTAAGAGACAACATATTTAACATGACATCTCCATAATGATGTTATTGCACACATCTAATGAAACCTGCAATAACACAACCTTTAATACCGAAGCCTGTATTAACACAACCTGGATTACCGAAGGGGGCAATGGTGGCCTAGTGGTCAAGGTATCCCGACACTTCATCACTAGCCCTCCACCTCTGGGTTGAGCTTAGATTCGCTTTAAATTTATGTTCAATCCGATTAAAATATCAATGCATATAAACTTCAGTAACATTTAGAATCCTTAAATATCAATCATTTAGAATCCTTAAATATCAATGCATGTTATTCTTTTTTCGTATGAAAATGATTTATAGATGAAAAAAGATGGATCAAAAGTGATCATGATAGCTGACGATGCATTGACTGGAACAAAAGTAGTCTGTATATTTTAGAGCGGTATCCATGGGGCAATCTGATTGGTCAACAACTCTATACTAACTATAATTGTCGACCAATCAAGTCTATTTCCACTCCACAGTTGATACATCGTAGATCTTCGAGTGTCCAACCTTGTTGATATAGTAGGAGTAGGGTCTAATATTTGTTTTCTATTAATACTAACCAGAAGTAGACACCTGTGCTTCCATCCCCGTAACCTGTCATGTCCTTAAATGACCCTGGCTGTATATAGGACGTTAAACAAAATAAACCTAAGTTTTATCAAAGCCTGCATTAACACAACCTGGAGTATGTCAAAAAGAGTATCATTGTGTACTTACTTGATTTTTACACCTGACAGGAGCTTTTTCTCAATGGTTTTGGATCGGGCCTTTTTGTCTCATTTTTGGAAGAAATTGGGAAAGATTTTTTTTCAGGAGTAAACTGCAAATTTTGGGAATTTGGCTTAAAATCAATTAATTCTTATTGGGAATGGGGCCCATTAATGGGCTCTCAGAAAAAGCACTGCCTGACCATCATTAATTGTCATTTATTGCAGAATGTATCCTGCAGCTTTCCACTCTTCAAATTTCTCCATTAAAGGGAAATAACCTTTTTAAAAACATCAGCTGCAATGGAATGATATACCAAAGAAAGTTTGAATCTATTGAAAGAAAGTTGTTAGTTGGAATATTTCACATTATCTTCATCTCTAAAAAAAAAGCTTCTCCCTCAAGCATTATTTGTAAACTGGTGTCTGATCAGTTTTTTTTCACAGATTTGATCTCATTGTCCGACTATTATTTGTTTATTAGACAAAAAATTGTAAAAATTGAACCAAGGGAAATAACTCTTTTATCATGATATGACTGTGGGTATTCTACTACTGATGCATGTTAGTATTAATTTTACTTCCATTACTGCGGTTTCTTCCTCCATAGCAGGCAATATCCTTACTTACACCTGTATTACAGGTAACATCTGTTACTTACACATGTATTACATGTAACACCCTAACTTACACCTGTATTACAGGTAACATACTTACTTACATCTATATTACAGTAACATCTGTTACTTACACCTGTATTACAGGTAACATATGTTACTTACACCTGTATTACAGGTAACACATGTTACTTACACCTGTATTACAGTAACATCTGTTACTTACACCTGTATTACAGGTAACACATGTTACTTACACCTTATTACAGGTAAACTCTGTTACTTACACCTGTATAACAGGTAACACATGTTACTTACACCTTATTACAGGTAACATCTGTTACTTACACCTGTATAACAGGTAACCTCTGTTACTTACACCTGTATTACATGTAACATCCTAACTTACACCTGTATAACAGGTAAACTCTGTTACTTACACCTGTATTACAGGTAACATATGTTACTTACACCTGTATTACATGTAACATATGTTACTTACACCTGTATTACATGTAACATCCTAACTTACACCTGTATAACAGGTAAACTCTGTTACTTACACCTGTATTACAGGTAACATATGTTACTTACATCTGTATTACAGGTAACATCTGTTACTTACACCTGTATTACAGGTAACATATGTTACTTACACCTGTATTACAGGTAACATCTGTTACTTACACCTGTATTACAGATAACATCTGTTACTTACACCTGTATTACAGGTAACATCTGTTACTTACACCTGTATTACAGGTAACATATGTTATTTACACCTGTATTACATGTAGAACCTGTTACTTACACCTGTATTACATGTAACATCCTAACTTACACCTGTATAACAGGTAAACTCTGTTACTTACACCTGTATTACATGTAACATCCTAACTTACACCTTATTACAGGTAACATCTGTTACTTACACCTGTATTACAGGTAACATCTGTTACTTACACCTGTATTACAGATAACATATGTTACTTACACCTGTATTACAGGTAACCTCTGTTACTTACACCTGTATTACATGTAGAACCTGTTACTTACACCTTATTACAGGTAACATCTGATATTACACCTGTATTACAGGTAACACCCGTTACTTACACCTGTATTACAGGTAACACATGTTACTTACACCTGTATTACAGGTAACACATGTTACTTACACCTGTATTACAGGTAACACATGTTACTTACACCTGTATTACATGTAGAACCTGTTACTTACACCTTATTACAGGTAACATCTGTTACTTACACCTTATTACAGGTAACACATGTTACTTACACCTGTATTACATGTAGAACCTGTTACTTACACCTTATTACAGGTAACATCTGTTACTTAAATATGTATTACAGGTAACATATGTTACTTACATCTATATTACAGGTAACACATGTTACTTACACCTGTATTACAGATAACATCTGTTACTTACACCTGTATTACAGGTAACATATGTTATTTACACCTGTATTACATGTAGAACCTGTTACTTACACCTGTATTACATGTAACATCCTAACTTACACCTGTATAACAGGTAAACTCTGTTACTTACACCTGTATTACATGTAACATCCTAACTTACACCTTATTACAGGTAACATCTGTTACTTACACCTGTATTACAGGTAACATCTGTTACTTACACCTGTATTACAGATAACATATGTTACTTACACCTGTATTACAGGTAACCTCTGTTACTTACACCTGTATTACATGTAGAACCTGTTACTTACACCTTATTACAGGTAACATCTGATATTACACCTGTATTACAGGTAACACCCGTTACTTACACCTGTATTACAGGTAACACATGTTACTTACACCTGTATTACAGGTAACACATGTTACTTACACCTGTATTACAGGTAACACATGTTACTTACACCTGTATTACATGTAGAACCTGTTACTTACACCTTATTACAGGTAACATCTGTTACTTACACCTGTATTACAGGTAACATCTGTTACTTACACCTTATTACAGGTAACACATGTTACTTACACCTGTATTACATGTAGAACCTGTTACTTACACCTTATTACAGGTAACATCTGTTACTTAAATATGTATTACAGGTAACATATGTTACTTACATCTATATTACAGGTAACACATGTTACTTACACCTGTATTACAGGTAACATATGTTACTTACATCTATATTACAGGTAACATATGTTACTTACACCTGTATTACAGGTAACATCTGTTACTTACACCTTATTACAGGTAACATCTGTTACTTACACCTTATTACAGGTAACATCTGTCTAGAATCTAATATAATCTATCATGGGTCTGTTCCGTGGACATGGATATCTCAACCCGAGTGTAAGAGTTTGGCCAGTCAGCAGGAGGCTTGCCGAGTGTTGGCCAACCAAACTCTTACACCTGTTACTTACACCTGAATTATAGACAACACCTGATTGACGAGGTTTCAATGACAACAGGAGCCAGTATTCATGATGATACATATGGAAATTTAATAAATCATGATGATACATATGGAAATTTAACAAATCATGATTTTCTCTACAACAGGATAGACACTTAAAACAATTTCTCATATCAACACAGAGTTATTTAGAACAAAGAACATATTCAATAAGGCTGTAGACATTTATTAATACAATAAAACATTTTGAATCCTGGTACAAGGGAGATAACTCCTGGAAGCTTAACTCAAAATGCTCTTCCTGAGGCCTGGCTGATAACAAGCCTCACATTTCAGTAGAAATATCACATCATGATATTTCATTGTCCTGCAATAATCCCAACCTCTATATCAAACTTTATTTTGGAGTAATGCCTCGCTGGGTTTATAGATATTTACCGTAACTGTTATGTTACTCAATACAAAAACAAATTTACTCTTAACACTGATGTCAAAACAGGAAAATATATGTCCTTTTCGCATTGTTTTATGGCCCATAGAAAATTTAGGACCAAACAACACTAGAAAAACAAATGTTTCAAACTTGAACTAAGATCATTAAGTATTTATTGTACAGTATAACCTGTCTAAACCAGATGTCACTGGGACCAGACTATTTGGCCGGTTTACACAGGTATCCGGTTTATAGAGATTGGTAATAATTCAACATCTGAGAATGGGTTTTGTCTTTAATTTAAACAAAGAAAATGTACACCCCGGCTATTGAAATACTTACTTCAACAGAGGAAAAGTCTGCCGTTTACGATCTGGATGTTTAATATTAAAAGTGCATAATAACAAAAAATGTTCTTTAAGTTCATTACAGATCGGAACTAACCTCTTTATTAATTGCAAACAGTAATAACATTTTAAACGTAGCTGTGTGAACATAATTTCCTCAAGTATTTTACCATCTAATTAGTCACTGACCAAATTGTTTTCCTAGTCACCCGAGTAAGGCAGCTCAGTTTCTATCACTGCCTCGCTAGGCACACGTGACATGTAAAACTTCTTACATATTCTGAGTCGTCCTCAGTATCAACATCCAGGCATTCTTTAAGGTCTGTATCAACTGGACGCTCGAAAGGCACGCGTGTGCTTCAGAAATACATTTGAGAAGTATTCACAATATGTAACGGTAATCATTTTGGGGTGGTAAATAGTCGTCTACCACGTCGAGATGCCAATTAAAATTACAGGTAAACAACACCCGTTATTACTTCAATCAGCGACATTATCGTTACCCTGAATAATCGGTAATTGTTAAAGTCTTCAAAGTGTTTGTTTAGATTGTCACTTGTTGACAAAACATGACGGCTGGTTTGGGCAGGTCCATGGTTTTAAGAAGTATACTTATACCATGGTCGATTAAACAATGCGGTTTTCAGAATAGACAGGTACTGGATAATACAGGTTTTGACAACTATAATTGAATAGTGAAAATGACAGGACCAAACATTAAAGCCGAATAGACATGGATTCGGATTAGACAGGGGCTGGTTTTGACAAGTTATAATGTATGTTTTTTATGGAATAATCTTATGCTATGGTAAATGTCATTTGTATGTTGATAATTCAAATATTATAATTGTGTAGTTTAGTTTATTTTGTTTAACGTCCTATTAACAGCCAGGGTCATTTAAGGAAGTGCCAGGTTTTTTAGTTGGAGGAAAGCCGCAGTACCCGGAGAAAAACCATCGATCTATGGTCAATACCAGGCAACTGCCCCACATGGGCTTTGAACTCACAACCAAGAGGTGGCGGGCTATAGTGAGATAGTGTCGAGGCACCTTAACTACTCGGCCACAGCAATGCTTTAATTCTAATATTATAATTGTATAGATAATACATTATCATATTATAATTTTAAATGTAATATGCCATTCCATTTTTAAGAATTTCGTCTCCACTCTTTAAAACATTGTTTTAATTAGTACACATAAGTCTATAATGATACTACATCATAAACACATTTAAAACTATCTTATTCTGGACTTTTAATCTAACACCAGCAAAACTAGCAGTCAAATCTAGGCTATTGTACAAATGCTGCTTTTCTGTATTTTGATATGTTTGCTCTATTATAGCAATATTATACCAATTGAATGTTGATTTTAACAATAATTTTTCAATATGATACCAATGTTACTATTTCCGAACTTTGTGTTCTTTCTGGATTCCATACTGAAAGTAGTTATCAGGCTTGCCCCAGAAGTTTAAAGTTTAAACAAAATGGCAAACTATAAGTGCATTTTTGGTATGTTGTTTTTTCATATAGAAACACAAAGGGTTAATGTTATTATTGTATGTTACTGAGAAATGTTTAACTTAATTAGATCTACTAAGATATTGTATTAACAACTATACAATGCCTAAACAGTGATATCTAAAGTGAAATGTAGCAAACTGTCATATTGTTTACATTAACAACCTATCAAGAAAATATTGCATGTTATTCCGACAGTAAAAATGTAACATGAACAAAATAAACACGAATTTAGCAACCAAAATATTTGTCTTGGAACACTTTTTTATGTCACCCACGGTGTTGGATAATTTTATGTTTCTAGTATGTTTTCAACAAATCAACACTTAAATAACATCAGCTTAGCCTGTCGATCAAAGTTAATAGTGGGTAAGACAGAGCTGAAAATCATGTTGACAATGGAACATTATGATCGAGTTAATGTTGATTCAAATAATAATGTTATAAATACCAATTTAAAGTTGATTCTAACAAATACAATAAAACTATTGGCTTTGGTTTTTGAAAAACTGGATACCAAAACGGTAATAATACTGCTATGGTATTGCATAATAAACAATATCAGGTTTAATGTCCTATGATGTTTAAGCTATTCCAAAGACTCTGGTAATGATAGCCAGGGGGCATAACTCTTGGTTGTCTAACATAACAAAGAAGGATTTTTAAAACACTAACTTAATCTAACACATTTTTACTGCTGATGGATTTGAGTCAATATTGACTGTAAACTGGTCATAAAAGAAAACAAATGGTCTATTGTCACCCAAGTGTCAGGTGACAAGATCTGACCACTGTCAACACTGACCCCCAGGACTAATTCAGAGTGGACACCCCAGAGGTCAGAACCATAGTGTCCCATAGGGCACAGCTTGACCAGCAAAATGACTACTTGTCCAGATTGAAGTAAACCAGGATGTAGAGATTCCAACTGACCACAAGAAGGAAGTAGTTTGTTTACTGATGAGAAATAAATCTGTTTTCTTTATCCGTCTCAGACTGTGTCATATAAGGTAAATAATAATATCTAAAGCCGCGGATCTCTGACACAGAAAAACTATTCCTTTAGTTTCAAAGGACAGTTTTGTCAAAGTCTGAATATGATCATCACAACTGAACTTTTATGTAAAATGATCTGATAATTATATCTAGCTGGAACTAACAAGACAGAAACAATATGTATAGGCTTAGCCTGTTGTCCAATCCATTTTTATATCTAAATTCTATCTCTATTATGAAATATTGTATGTAAATTAATTCAAATGCTTGATTGAATAAAATATTTTGAAATAAAATCCACAACGAAAGATTTGATGTCTGAAACCTAAATATACTCTATAAGAATGAATCACATTTTACAGTTCAAACATATTTATGCTTTCCCCATGAAGTAGCTCAGGCACTAATTGCAACCTTGAAAAGTTTTAATCACATCTTAACAGCCATTGGCCTACTAAGTTTTTAAAATTCTGTGCATACTATAAATAGTAACAATTATCAAGTAGCGCCGCTATTAGCAATTAGCTGACAACTGAGTCGAAGACAAAGATAACAAAGGTAGTATTTCTAGGTATTCTCCAAGACCAAAATTAAACCTTTAAACTAACCCCGGGTACAGTTAAAAGTTATATCAAATGTACAAAGACCCAAAACAACCCATAAACTAACCCTGATACAGTTAAAAGTTATATCAAATGTACAAAGACCCAAAACAACCCATAAACTAACCCTGGATACAGTTAAAAGTTATATCAAATGTACAAAGACCCAAAACAACCCATAAACTAACCCTTGATACAGTTAAAAGTTATATCAAATGTACAAAGACCCAAAACAACCCATAAACTAACCCCGGGTACAGTTAAAAGTTATATCAAATGTACAAAGACCCAATACAAACCATAAACTAACCCTGGATACAGTTAAAAGTTATATCAAATGTACAAAGACCCAAAACAACCCATAAACTAACCCTGGATACAGTTAAAAGTTATATCAAATGTACAAAGACCCAAAACAACCCATAAACTAACCCGGGTACAGTTAAAAGTTATATCAAATGTACAAAGACCCAATACAAACCATAAACTAACCCTGGATACAGTTAAAAGTTATATCAAATGTACAAAGACCCAAAACAACCCATAAACTAACCCTGGATACAGTTAAAAGTTATATCAAATGTACAAAGACCCAAAACAACCCATAAACTAACCCTGGATACAGTTAAAAGTTATATCAAATGTACAAAGACCCAAAACAACCCATAAACTAACCCCGGGTACAGTTAAAAGTTATATCAAATGTACAAAGACCCAATACAAACCATAAACTAACCCTGGATACAGTTAAAAGTTATATCAAATGTACAAAGACCCAAAACAACCCATAAACTAACCCTGGATACAGTTAAAAGTTATATCAAATGTACAAAGACCCAAAACAACCCATAAACTAACCCTGATACAGTTAAAAGTTATATCAAATGTACAAAGACCCAAAACAACCCATAAACTAACCCTGGATACAGTAAAAAGTTATATCAAACGTACGAAGACCCAAACTAACCCATAAAACCCTGATACAGTTAAAAGTTATATCACATGTCAAGTTATGTCCATTTAGTCGCTTTCTGTCAAAAATAAATACATCTCAATATTTATATTTTAAAAATTGATAGGATTCCGTCCTAGAACCTATGGCATATGCAGCTTTTTTAAAAAGTGACAGTACCATAAAACACGTTTTGATCATTTAGTCGTTTAACTGTTATCCCCTGATTCTGAATAATACATCTGTATTTACAACAATTCACCGTCAATATGGCGTCTACAGCTGATCGTGTCATCAACTTTTAGGCATTCAAACTTCAGTAATGCTCAATCATATTGAATTTGTCAACATTTTACACACTTTGTTTATACACAACAGTAACAACAGCTTTTAACTGCAGCTCAGAATAAAGTGTGATGCACTTTGTGACCATTGTTCCTGGCAGAAAACTTCATTTCACATGGGAACTTTTTAAAAACACATGAATATCATGCTGCTAAAAGGGAAAAGAACACTAACTTACTTTCCTTGTCTTTATGCATGATCTGCCAGCACATACCATTTATATGGTAATTAATTGTAACCGAATGAAAAAATAAGAGAGACAGAAACCCACACTTCCCTACATTATCAATATCTTAGTTTTGTAGAAACAAATAGTGTATGATCGGTTACTAAATTTCATAAGTGTATGATATTATGCCATATATTTGTATAAATAAAAGCATGTACCTTTATATGATGGTGTATGGATTTCTGATCCAACACAATTTCAGAACATGGTAACAAAAAGGATAAGAATTAACAATTCAAGCACAGCTGTGATACCGTCCCAGAAAAGTCAAAAGTATCAAAAGTCATTAGAAAGGATCAAAATATGAAATATAGTATTGTTAACCCAGCTAGCCATCACTACATCTGGCTCTTCAACTATCAACCCTAGTTAATCCAGTCACCACTAACCTGGCTGTCCCACTATCAACCCAAGTTAATCCAGTCACCACTAACCTGGTTGCCCCACAATCAACCTTAGTTAATCCAATCACCACTAACCTGGTTGCCCCACAGTCAACCCTAGTTAATCCAGTCACCACTAACCTGGCTGTCCCACTATCAACCCAAGTTAATCCAGTCACCACTAACCTGGTTGCCCCACAATCAACCTTGGTTAATCCAATCACCACTAACCTGGTTGCCCCACAGTCAACCCTAGTTAACATTCACCACTAACCTGGTTGCCCCACAGTCAACCCTAGTTAATCCAATCACCACTAACCTGGTTGCCCCACAGTCAACCCTAGTTAACAATCACCACTAACCTGGTTGCCCAACAATCAACCCTAGTTAATCTAGTCACCACTAACCTGGTTGCCCCACAATCAACCTTAGTTAATCCAATCACCACTAACCTGGTTGCTCTACAGTCAACCCTAGTTAACATTTACCACTAACCTGGTTGCCCCACAATCAACCCTAGTTTATCCAGTCACTACTATTGACTTTAGTAATCAAGTTAATTTGGTTCTTCAGATTTCTTATGCTTATTTTTGGAAAGAGATTTTAGCTCCAAAAGATATTATGCTAAATATATCGAATTTGGGGGGAGGGTATGTGACTAATGGGTTGAATTGATTCACATTGAAAAACCAGAAAGCAATATTGTAGAATACTAAATCCAGAAAAACAAAACAACAATCCCACTCTCCTACATATTCCCAGTAAAGAGAAGTATCACATGGACAGACATTTTACCAAGTCAACCTTTGACCTTTTCCTTGACATTAATCTGTAACCTATTGCATGAGCCTAATAACACGAAATCAAAACTATTTGTCAATCACACCAGATCACACCAACGTACCAGCCATCTCACGCCTAACCTAATATCTACCTCCATAACTCATTTTTTGTTTGTAAAGTGTATCATCAATTCCTGACACTCGCTTCATCTTTACACAACATTTACTTTTTCCAAAATTTGATTTTGAAATCATTAGATTTTTTTAGTTAATAACTGGTTAACTGCCTAAATGACTTGGCCTGTTGCTGTTCTCTACAACGATAGTCAGTGTTCTGTCAGCATGATTTTCGATCTATATCCAAAAATTGTAATGCCATAAGTTCCATTTAAACCAGTGATATCCTTGGGGCCTAGTTTTGGGTTAATTACAAAGAACAGATGATGTACAATCAGGAAAAAAACAATTGACTGCCAATAAGTCACCTAATCAATATGCTAGACAGATGCTGGCCACTTAAGTGCTCAACATCAACATGCATTCCTACACGTGCACCTGCATGTTGGCGAGGCTCACAGACTACAGTAATCCATGTGTGCTACCCAAAACCGGTAGAAGTTGAAATACATTGTACAAGACATTACTCAACAATTTGATAGTCTGTCCTCAGATGGTCACCTACCTGAAGGTCAAGTGAGCTATGTCCTCTATAATATACTCCATTTATAAACTTAATATCTCAAACACAAACAACAACCTGTAAAACGGACAGCTCTTTAACCCAGGCAAATATTTCATTCTGTGACATCTAAAAAACAAATCTGGAAATTTAATCTAGAAGCCTACAGTATTCCATTCCAGTGATGAGTTCAATGCTGTTATCAAAAGAACATAAACAGTGTGCTGGAATCAACTAGGCTGTTAATAATTTGGGAAGCTCAGACATGTGAATCTGATCTATGGATTTCATTCTCATTTTCACACTTTCAGTCATTAACATTTAATAGCAGCCAGACCCTACTGGGGAAGGCATTAGTGGCTTACTGCACCTCAACACTGAAGCCACAAGATGAATATTTTTTAAAACAATGAATTCAAACTTGCACATTAACTTCTAGTTCTTTAAGATAAATGATATAAATCCTTATATATTCTATTTCTGGGCAAGATTTTCAACTCATTATGAAAATACTCAGGATTGAATTTTTAAGACGATTTTTGCGAATGCTAACAATTCTTTCATTCCTAGATTTTCACAATGAAGAACAATCAGCATGGCCCAGTTTTAAAAATAAATACAAAAAAAAAAACACTTATCCTTGGATGAAATACTGGTACTCCACCAGCCCTTCCTTCTGAATCAATAGTCATCGTTGAACATTTATAAATAGGAGAGCAGATTGTAGTACTTTGGTAGGCTCTCCTTTCTTTTTTTTGGGGGGGGGGACCTATATCCAAAATATAATTTGAAATAAATGCATAGCATTCTGTCTCACTTTTCCCAAAGTAAAATATCTTTAAAAAACAATATTTTCTTAGACATTTATTCAAGGAAAAGACATTCACGTTTATTTCAATCAGAAAATAGAAAGAACTTCCAAACATCCTCTCTAATCTAAAACAATGCCTGGAACTCACAATGAATCAGCAGTTATAATTTCATTTTTGTGCGGACAGAAAATGATGATGTTCAAGTTTTTTTCTGATAGACTAATATTACCCTTCCAAGGAAACAAACAGATTTCTCTTTTCAATTTCAAACATAATTGCAAATCAATGACCTCATCTATTTCACCATAAATGGCAATCCATCAACATGAATTCCTTCAATATCCTTAACAGGACAAACATTTATCTATTAATTATCCATTTCACATTTTCTTAAAGGCATTGGATCTAAGATATAATTATCCTTTTAAAATAATATTATTTTTAATTGATATTACTACATAATAAGTAGTGAAAAAATATATGAAACTTTCTTTTGCTTTGACATGTGAAATGTGATTTTTGAATGTTGAAAATTGGTAGGTAAATATTATCAGTACAGTACGTAATAATGATTTGGCGGAAAACAATTGTCATTATCTCCTTAATCACAATTAGGACAGTGAAAACAACAGATGCATGGTATTTCTAAAATTCATTTATTCAATCTAAGAGATGTTCACTGAAATCTGAAACATATATATTTTTCACATGAATATCTCAGCTCCTCTGACATTAATACAATTTCAAAATCATACCTCACAGCTCATTCCTTCAAAGGACCCCTCATACTCCCCAGTCCTTTCCTCCTTAGTACCACTCCTAAAATACATACATGAAATTCTACATCCAACCCACTATCTAAACCCAGTTTGAATTGTGGGGTTCAAATTAAAAAATAAAAAAAACAAGAGATCCCAGAGGGATCTTCGCGCCCACCATTGAATGTTCTTCATAGGTTCCATGTCAGATTGATCTTTTCTCTACTTTTCTCTTCTTCTTAGTCTTACTAATCTGTGTAAATTCAGAAGAAACCTCTAGTACTTTTCAAACAAGGGAAACCTATATATAAAACTTAAGATTAAGGCACCAAGGGGAACCTATATATGGAATTTGAGAAAGATTCCTTCAGTACTTTCTGAGAAATAGCGATAACAAACTTCAATTGTCAATATCCAAGATGGCTCCCTGCCGGCCATGTTGTTTTCCGATTGGTCTCGAAATGCAAAATGCATAACTAGGCACATATGAAATTTCAGGAAGATCCCTTCATTAGTTTCTTAGAAATAGCGATAACCAGTTTCAATTTTCGAAATCCAAGAGGGCTGCCTGTCGGCCATTTTGTTTTCTGATTAGTCTCAAATTACAATATGCATAACTAGGCACCAAGGGGAACCTACATATGAAATTGGAGAAAGATCCCTTCAGTACTTTCTCAGAAATAGCGATAACAAACTTCAATTGTCAAAATCCAAGATGGCTGCCTGACGGCCATCTTGTTTTCTGATCGATCCCAAAATGCAATATGCATAACAAGGCACCAAGGGGAACCTACATATGAAATTTGAGAAAGATCCCTTCAGTACTTTCTCAGAAATAGAGATAACAATCTTCAATGGTCAAAATCCAAGATGGCTGTCTGTCGGCCATGTTGTTTTCCGATTGGTCTCAAAATGCAATATGCATAACTAGGCCCCAAGGGGAACCTACATATGAAGTTGGAGAAAGATCCCTTCAGTTCTTTCTCAGAAATAGCGATAACAAACTTCAATGGTCAAAATCCAAGATGGCTGCCTGTCGGCCATGTTATTTTCTGATCAGTCCCAAAATGCGATATGTATTACTAGGCACAAAGGGGAACCTACATATGAAATTTGAGAACGATCCCTTCAGTACTTTTTCAGAAATAGCGATAACAAACTGCAATGGTCAAAATCCAAGATAGCTGCCTGTCGGCCATATTGTTTTACGATCGGTCTCAAAATGCAATATGCATAACTAGGCACCAAGGGGAGCCTACATATGAAATTGGAGAAAGATCCCTTCAGTACTTTCTGAGGATTAGCGATAACAAGAATTGATTACGGACGGACGGACGGATGGACGGACGGACCACGGACCACGGACGCAGGGCGATTTGAATAGCCCACCATCTGATGATAGTGGGCTAAAAAACCTTTACAGAACACCTGAAAAGATGCCTAAAACCACAGCTTAACAGCAGAACTTTCAGGTAGAATAGCTTGACTTTTAAAAACCTTAATCACATATTAAGTATAAAATCTTAATGGAAAATTGAGAGTATCCATCTATATCTAGGCATTGTTTAAAAATGCTATACACCCTCATCCCTACCCCAATGCAGGCACCTGTAACCTGTAACTTACACATCATATCCTCTCCGACCCTTTTCCCTGGTAACCAAATTAAAGGTATCAAAGTACAATAAACCATCTGTTCTGATAGAGAGACAATTCAAAGTGTATACCAACTCATCACTATTGTCATCCAACAATAGAATACAGCATCTCTCAATGATCTGTTTCCCTTGGACTGTTCCAATTAATTACTTCTGTCCTCAAATCAATCTTCTATCCTATCTCTGACCCAGTCATAATTGATTCCCTGATAATGGAAGCTAACAATGAGATAAGGATATCTCAATAGACAGTAAATTAACCATTAGGGACCTGAAAGTTTCCTGTAGTCTTGTCAGCTTTATACACATTTTGTATTTTTGTGTGTAAAGAAATGCTAGTTTATTTTCTATGAACCTATAACAAAATAAATAGTATTAATCAAACTGTTACTGTTTGACTTTTAGGAAATAAAAAATGTGAATTCAGATATTCTATACAGCAAGATCATGTGAGCTTCCAAGCTGGGAGGCTTTCAAATATCAGAGTTTATCTGGGGTCAATGACCAGTGGTCAGTCTAAAGATTAACTATAGATAGTATAGGGACACTGTTGACCAGAGGACACAACTGAGACTTTCTGCTACTGATCACATGCTCACCTTGACATAATGACATAACACTTTGTCTGACCAAGATAACAGTAAAACTGCTAATTACCCCACAGCTACACTAACCCCCTCCTCGTACAACATCGCCCCCCCCCCCCACCACTAATTTGTCTGACCCACACAAATGCTCCACACTTGCAGACTCAATTTTTACAAAAATGGAATAATTGTATGCCTTTTATTTGTAATGCTAGATTCAAAAAACTGTTCTCTGAGGCTTAAATATCTCTATGGAAAACACATATAGTTGGCAATTGTGGACACAATCTCCTTTTCTTTTGAGTGATATCCCTTTAATTTTACTTTTGAATGTGGTTGAGACAAGGTGCATTTTCAGAGATCCAGTATTTCAATCGCAGTCAGACCTTTAGGAGGCGTAATATATACATTTTATGTCATTTTTTTCATGACCTACAGTATTTATAATCATTCTGGATAGGGATAAGTACTAGTTACAAAACTGTTTTTGATACAATATAATTATGAAGCTTATATTCTAACAGGCAAGCCGAGTAGTGTGTGTCCACAATGATCAAAACCTGTAGTGTGAAGCTAGAATATTTAGAATTAAAACCTGCCACACTGCTATATTACAAAGAGTATATAAGGTTATATTGAGCATACTTTACCCTGGGTACTCAATTCCTATATCAATTAGCAGTAATCAATTAAATAACACAGTGGTCAGAGGACCAGTCTGAAACTTGACCCCATGTGTCTGGTCACTCAATTATATAAGGATCGTTATAGGTGATGGTTTTAGGACTCTGACATTTATATGGGAGGGGAAGGGGAAGAGGCCAACAGGCGGTGTTGGGGGGGGGGGGGGGGGGGGGGGGGGGGGGGGGGGGAGGGGGAGACAGCTCAGTGTTGGCAAGCATTATCAACATAGATCTGTAGATGCCTAGTAATACTGAATCTTAACTCAAACAACAGGATTAAGTAACAATCTGTTTTAATTACACTAATGTTACAAACTGCAAGGCAAGCATATATCATTTCTTCCTTTTTCACCAATAAGCTTTTCAACAGAGAATTAAGGACAATCTATTCATTTTCCCTTGCGCTAATGAAACATCATACCTAGCATTAAATTTAAAAACCGTTTTAGAAAAGGCAGAAAGATCTAATAATGCCAAAATTTTGTGCCATCAAAAAATATTCTCAGATATGATATTTTCCGAAATGAAATATCAGAAATGTTATTTTCCAAAATTAAATATCAGAAATGACATTTTTCAAAAATATATCATAAAATTAAGTCTTCACCAAATTGCAAAAATTAAAATTGCATTAAATCATGTTTGATATTTATCCAAACATAAACAAGACACTAAGGTAGCTAGATTTGTTTGTTTGTTTTTGTTTAACGTCCTATTAACAGCCAGGGTCATTTAAGGACGTGCCATGTTTTGGAGGTGGAGGAAAGCCGGAGTACGCGGAGAAAAACCACCGGCCTACGGTCAGTACCTGGCAACTGCCCCACGTAGGTTTCGAACTCGCAACCCAGAGGTGGAGGGCTAGTGTTAAAGTGTCAGGACACCTTAACCACTTGGCCACCGCGGCCCCTGGTAGCTAGATCCTACTTTTTATCATTGATTACCACTCATAAACGAAACGCTGAGCATGACCATCAATAGAAAGAATTATATTAACACAAGAAAGGATCAACAATTAACAGTTATCAGTCCACTCACTCACACAATAGCATATATAAGTCATTACACGATGCAAAGCAGCCATATTCGGTTATTGCAGACACTTTAAAACATAATTTCACAAACATTCCTCAGTGACATTGTGTACAGGTAGGTTTGCATGCCCCTTTTCTGAATCCTTCCATTTTTAAGAGAGATTCTATTTGCATCCTCTAACCAAAACATCTTTATAATGGTAAAAACAGATTTTAAATTGTAGTATGAATTTAGACATGTTTTTAACTCAATTACAATATTGAAAGGGTGGAAAGAGGGTTGAGGAAATGGACACCTTGTCCATATCTTTCCTTCCCCTCCCCTAATCGTGTCCATATCTTTCCTTCCCCTCCCCTAATCGTGTCCATATCTTTACTTCCCCTCCCCTAATCAACCCCTCCCCCTTCCCCTCCAGCTCTAACCTCTACCTGTCTTATCTACCAGAGTTGGGATAATCTTTTAAAGACACAATACTTTGATAAAATCCAGTATTTCTAGCCACAAACCCAGTTTTGTAACAGTGATCATTTTGACACTCAACCTTTCAACATAGGAATACTCATCTGCCAGTACTTAACAACCCTTAGATATCTAAAACAGCTTCTTGCTTGACCTTTAAACTCAACCACCATTTACCTGACCTTTGAACTCAAAAGCTTGTACTATTTAGAACAGACTCTGCCAAGTAGATGCTAGTAATGTGATTAACTTGTTCAAAGCAATTACTTTCAAATGTTGTGATTTAATATATAAGTATGCTTCTGATCGTAATTATCTGGATCCTAAGTTACTTTAAACACTTCTGCATAATTAATGCATCAATATCATTCCCTCTTTTGCCGTAAATGAAACCAAGATACCCCCATATTTCCTACAACTCATATCATTGCATATTTTTGTTTTACTTTCATTTTTATGAAGTCTTTTTTAAATAGTCTTCTATGGTTATAATTTTAGTAGATATTCACTGCAAGCTGACAATGCTATTTAGCAGCCAGATCCTCTGACCAGTAAATTTGTCAAAGGTCAGGAAACCATGTAGACCATCAGGTGAAAGTATGGAGGAACATGTGAATGTGATAAGAATAAGATCATATCTGGCCTCTGCCTTTACTTTCTCACTCTCTCTCCAGATGTTTATGTCTATACAAATCAACATAGAGGCTGTATTGAATTAGGGAGACTTGTTCAGGTACATACACAGTATAGCCTACCAAACTCCCTTCATCTCTCTCAAACTCCCATCCTTACCAATCGTTATGGTGTTCACTATCTGTTATCCCTAAACCTGTATAAACCAGACCTTGTATAATCTGTCAACCTGTATAAACCAGACCCTACCTAATCTGTAAACCTGTATAAACCAGACCCTGTATAATCTGTCAACCTGTATAACCAGACCCTGTATAATATGTAAACCTGTATAAACCATACCCTACTAACTGAAACCTGTATAAACAAAAACCCTGTTAATATGTAACGTATAAACCAGACTATGAAATATTCAACTGATAAACCAGACCCTACCTAATCTGTAAACCTGTATAAACCAGACCCTGCAGAATCTGTCAACCTGTATAAACCAGACCCTGTATAATCTGTAAACCTGTACAAACCAGACTATGTATAATCTGTCAACCTGTATAAACCAGACCCTACCTAATCTGTAAACCTGTATAAACCAGACTATGTATAATCTGTGAACCTGTATAAACCTGACCCTGTATAATCTGTAAACCTGTATAAACCAGACCCTGTATAATCTGTAAACCTGTATAAACCAGACCCTGTATAATATGTAAACCTGTATAAACCATACCCTACCTAATCTGTAAACCTGTATAAACCAAACCCTGTATAATATGTAAACCTGTATAAACCAGATATTGTATAATCTGTAAATCTGTATAAACCAGACCCTGTATAACATGTAAACCTGTATAAACCAGACCCTGTATAATCTGTCAACATGTATAAACCAGACCCTACCTAATCTGTGAACCTGTATAAACCAAACCCTGTATAATATGTAAACCTGTATTAACCAGACACTGTATCATCTACAAACCTGTACAAACCAGATATTGTATAATCTGTAAATCTGTATAAACCAGACCCTGTATAATCTGTAAACCTGTATAAACCAGACCATGTATAATCTGTTAACCTGTATAAACCAGATATTGTATAATCTGTAAACCTGTATAAACCAGACCCTGTATAATCTGTAAATCTGTATAAACCAGACCCTGTATAATCTGTTAACCAGACCCTGTATCTTCTATAAACCTGTATAAACCAAACATTGTATAATCTGTAAACCATTATTAACTATCAAGGCCTTGAACATTATTCAAAAAGATACATTAACCAAATTGTGGTATATGAGACTGTACACTATAATCTACTGTGTTTCAGTCTTAGGTGTCATGGCTGTCAATCCTATTGGGTAAATGTCCACATTGACACTCCGGTCTACATATCATTTTATCATTTGTTACTATCAGTACTTAATATGAAAACATTTTGTTGGCAATTAATACATCCAAATCAAAACCTAATTAGATGTCGTTCTTGTAAAATTTAATTAGTTTAAAAACTATACTTAACAAAATGCAAACAACATCGAAAATACTTTTTTTTTGTTAAATCTTTAAATTATCAACATCAGCTAAGTGCCAGATTGTTAAGAATGTATGCCAAATAAACAATGTTACGTGGCAGATACAGGGGTGTAGCTTGCCAGAAGTGTCTGACCTACTGAAATACTCTAATATTTCAAACTTCGTAAAACAGGACACGAAAGTAAAAACAACACCAATCCTCTGTATCAGTTGGCAGACTGTCCTGTGAAACACAATTTGGTCTTGCAGTGTCGGAATCCTTTCCTGGCCTTTAGTTAGTCAGATAATACGATAAAATACATTTATTTAACTGGATAGGTCATCTGGGGAGATCAGAGCATGTTAGTGAGTCACACCATCTCTCCCAAATTCTAGATTTTCCCACAAATTAATTTGTAGATCAATGGCCGAGATTTCGCGCTGGATTGAATAGCCTAGTGCAACACTAATTCCGCAATCCCTAGTAATGATACAGACAGCTCCGTCTCCCCTATTACAACAGCTATTACATTTACAATTCTTCATCGCCAATATCTAAGAATCAGATCAAAATGGACGCAGGCCATTTCACTCTAATTATAGTTTCAACTCAAATTGCAGCCCATTGAATAAAGAGACATTAAAAAAATCCCTCCTGAGTTTCTCTTCATTTCATGTGTCAATACTACCCAAATTTTATCTGATTGTAAATATTGGTAATCGAAAACTGTAACCACTGCCTTTCTCTCATTTAGTGATCATGTGACCTAAGGTATGTAGACACGCACAAGGGATCATAAACAAGCTGCATGTAACTGGCTTATCCTCTCTGGACAGCTAAATTACTCATGGCATGCAAATAAATGAGAGATTTTTTTAATAGTTTACCACACAACTCGGAGATTACAGGTAATCTGTTAATGTCAATACCAAACAGGTAAATCAGAAATAACAGGTTGTTGATTTCATCATCACACAGGTAATCAGAGATTAGCTAGGTAATATGTTGATTTCACCAAAAACTTCAATCAGCGATTTAATTTGTTGATTTCATCACTAAACAGGTGCAAATATTCAGGTAATATGTTGATTTCATCATGCAGCAAATAGGTAAATCAGAGATTTGATTTATTTTCTCTACACATCTGTTGATTTCATCATCGGACAGGTAAGTCAAAGATTACAGGTAAATAAGGCAGATTTAGGAAAATATACCCTTTTTACTATCACAGGGGAGAAAAGCCATGGTTCACAAGGGGCCACATGTCCCTGTGGTGGGTCCAGCATAATATCATGGTTGGCAGACAGGAGAATATGATTTTATTGTTTTTCAGGTAGATTTTTTTACATTATGCAAATGAAGTTGTCAGGTCTATGTATTTAAAATAATTGGCTACATGGTTTTTTTTTTGGGGGGGGGGGGAGAACCAGTCACGGGAGAACCAGTCACTTTGGGGAAGTTTTCCTAATGCTTGCAGAATTTTTAAGGTCAGGTAAAAAAAAAGGAAAAAAGTAAAGAAATACATGTAGAGGTAGATTGAACCCTGGTAATTTCTTTATTGAAGTTGTTAATTTCGTCACCAAACATGTAAATCAGAGATAAACTCTGTTGATTTCATCTCCCAACAGGTAACTAAGCGATTTAATCTGTTTATTCAACACAAAACATATTGAAATCAGATAGTTTATCTGTTAGCTTCATCACTAAACAGGTAACTCAGCGATTTCAGACTGCAATTATGTAACATTGCTGCATCGCTTAAAGCATCCCATTGTGGTAGGACTGAACCTCCTCATGTCACATATTTTCCATGTAGCATTCATAGAAGAATAACTGCCAACAAACGTGTAACACCAGATACCTCAGCAGGGACTGATTAACACGTGTACTGACAGCAGAAATGTGTGGTGGCAATTTCCCTTGGTATGTCTACCTTAGCAGTTCATACCAAACTATCAGAGATGCTGAAAGCTGCAAAGGCTTATAATAATGTTGAAAATTAGATATAGTCACAACAGGCTCATTGCTCTGATGGCACAAGCAAGAAAAAAATGAATGCTATGATGACAGAACAGACAAAAAACGTCACAAGAAGAACAGAAAAAAGAAGTAGTCAGTGAAAAGAGAAAACAAAATATTGGGGTCCTTCAAATTCCTACATTAGAAAAGACATGCTTGCTGGAGTGTACATCAACAAGTGTTCAAAGGCATCGTCGGAAGTCTGGAAATCTTATAAATGTGGAAAAATCTCTTTGCCATTAAAGACATAAGAGGGTTGTTAGAAGTGTTACACAGTATTTGATAGTTTTTTTACACTTTGGTGGTCCTCACATACCCAAATCATTTACATGTACATTAAGATAATAGACACGGGAGTTAAGTCACGTTTTACCAGGTAATATCAGATGTACAACACTCTCAAGACTTTATTATATATCATACATATCCTTATTCCCCTAGTGACATCGATCAAAATTTTATACATCATAATGTACTGGCAGTATAGTTATTTCCAAGAATAGCCTATGCATCATCTTACTGAATGAAATTTTCATACAATTTTGTTTAAAACAATTAATTCTTGATAAATTTGATCATATAACTCAAATTTATTTGAAAATTGCTTTAAAAAATGTCTCTGCTAATTCTCAAATGCCCAACATTGTCAATAAAGCTACAACATTTTGATAATTTGTGCCATCAAAGCAAATGTGACACAAGGAGGGAAATGATATCTACAAATTACTTAGAAACAGATGGTAACAGAAGAAAGAAATCAGCATAGAATTTCACTGCAGGCGAGAATGCTAGTGATATACCTAAAAATATCATATAATTCTCAGTATGATAGCATATTAAACTGTAATTTTTTTAATTCAACTTCTAGAGATCAGAATCATGGACCAATCATATGTACTATAGAACTTACTAATGCCTTCTCTTTTTTTTAAATGTTTTAAACAAAACACTAATCTAAAACTGTCATGCATTCCACCATGAGTCACATTTCAGAGGAAGGATACTACCAATAAGGCTGTCAGGTAATTATAGTAAGTGGTCTAATAACGTAAATTAGAATTTAACCAGATTATAACACGAGGAACCCAACTGACTGGAAAAGATAAACAAATGCCACCCTCCTCCAGGTGACGATATTGATTATGATGTGCTCAACAGACAATTGTCTGTGGAACACACCTCTTGAAGACTTAATGAATAACACCACATCTTCAAACGCAGTTGTGATCCAGACTTAATGACAAAAGGCTTTGCGTGATTCACCACCATTCCAGAGCTCCATATATAAACGTATAGCTCACAGGATATGTCACATGTAGCCGCGATCAACATCAAACTGTTTTTTCTGAAGAATCATGCAGACCATTCTTGCTACCATTGAAATCCTTATTAATAACATGGTAGGAGTTAAAAAGACAGGCCCAACAGGCAAATCAAGTATGATAATCTTGTCAATGCCTCTGGCTACCTAGTAACCAAGTATTGTAAGAAAAAACAAAGGCGCTTATTTGATAAACATTATACAAAAAAATCCTGTTTAAAACAAACTTGTATAATGTTTCTATCATTTTGATTCAGTATAATAATGTGATATAAATTTCTATCTATACAGCTGTAAAGTCTTTCAGTATTATCTTTTATAATAATTATTTTCTTTTATTAGGTTTTTCTAATGTATTTCTTAAATTCATCAATCCCTGTACAGAATGTCAGTTTCTTGATAATTTTTTTTTCAATATTCCATAAAAAAAAGGTTTATAAGACAAGAAAACCTCCACTCTACATCTCTGTTGCTTGATCAAAACCTGTCAAAGAATCATATTTCTAAATTATATCAGTGACCTTGACAATGACCTTGGAGCCCTGAAAGGTACATTCAGCCAGAGTCTTCTCCTACCTGACCTGTGTATGTATAGTCTTGTCAACATTGCAAAGGAAATGAAGTTGCTAGTGATAGCAATGATTTGGTATGCGCCAGGTAGCATCATACACCTCTACTAATAACCAAACCTGGACCTCTGGCCTGATGGCCTTGATTCTCCCCTGTATAGTGGGTAGGAATTGGCTGGTGTTTTACCAGGGTGAATAATATTCAAAACAATACAAATCTACTTGTATGCATTGGGCACAAGGGACATGTACATTCCGGAAATGTTAATAATTTTCCAGGTAAAGTACTCAGAATCTGAAAGTCTGAGGTCCTGTGACATTTTCAAGCATTCAGCTATTACAATGACTATGTGATAAACCCTCTTAATGCAAGTACACCATACCAATATTGGACAGCATTTTCCTGATTTATTTTATATCAAACTCAGGGGGACATAAACTTTGACTCAAACAGGGGGATGTACTTAATGCCCAACATCAAAAAAGCATTTGCATACATATATAACTTCAATAGACGTGCATGTGCTTATTACTAGGAAGAACAATGGTCTAAAGGAAGGAGGAATCGGGCTACGTCAACAGAAGGGGTGCCAGTCTGGCAAGGGCAATCTGCTGTATCCTTGAACAAGATACATGTTATTTTCTAGTCTACTGAGCTGTAAATGAGTACATATAGGGAAGTGCAAGAAATGTTGGGTATAACCTGTTAGCACCAAAATGGCAGCTCCGACTGTATCCAGCCAATGTCAATGGAGCCCAGGGAGTTAAGAAAGACATTGGCTGGATGCTGTAGTCCGATTACCACAGATAATAATTTGTGAACTGCTATATTGCTGTGATATACCAGCCAGTAATATATGAACTTCAAATTATCATTATATCATTAGTAGACATGGAGTTATGGTTGGATACACACAGTATATGTACAAATGACACATTCGAAAGTTTGTACCATCTGCATCTCTCTAACATTTTATGCAATTCCTGGTGCTATATTTATACCTGTGTTTACCATATAAAATACACACAGGTAACTAACGACAAGCAATACACAGGTGGTGAAATTGATTCTGTATCACAATTGCTGTTACTACAGGTATACATTAGTGTAAAAGGTAGGTCAATTGATACAGTTGTAGTACAGGTGAGTGCTCACCTTTCAGGTGTAACATAATCAACACTGTGTATGAATGCTGCCCTAACACGACATTTATTGGAGCAATTAGAGAGAGAATTTCAACAGCAATTAAAACCTGACTCGCCAATAAACCATTCATATCCTTGTTGCAGAATTTCTATACAAGCTTCACAGTTTAGATATATTGACCAATTCTCAAATAGCAAAAAGGATATGATCATTGATCAAGTTATTTTGAAGAAATTCTTTTTCGATACATTGAAGATGTTATTAAAGGAATATTGATGAATAAATACAGTTCAATAAAATGTTTGGGTTTTTTAAAACTTGTTTAACAAAAAGTGATGCATTGAAACATTGTTTCTATTACTGCACAAAAAATATTCTTGATACATTATACAGCAATTTTTTTTTAAACTATTGCAAGCAGTTAACTATGCAAGAGTTTCCTTTCAACAAGTAATTTAAGTAAAAGATTGGACAGATTGTACAAAATCTTGTTTTACTGCCAAAATTGTTCACCTGTATAACAACATGCATTCTTATTTCAGTCACTTTAGTTCTTGGGTACAAATATTACTTTCCCTCGTTTTCTTTCCAAATCTATGATCAGATCCTCTTTACTTGATTCTTTTCTATAGATCAATCCATAATAAATCTACTTTATTTAATCTGTTGTCTCCTCCATTCAGTCAATCTTATACTCCATCAATTTTCCTTTTCTAAACCCTGATTTGGCCATTAATAATGACCATAATAAAATCTACTCTCTCAACACCTTCAAACAGCCACATCCCATCCTCTCCTTCCTTGAATTGTCATTTACCAAATCACTCGAGAAGGTCGACACTCTGTCAAAATTATGTAAAAACCACTATCTCTCCTCTCACATCCAGTCTGCCCAAGAAGTATACCCCTCGCTCATCTGATATCCCAACATTTAATTAACACTGACAATCCTGGGTGATGGACCGACCCAATGGAGCAATGGAATTTCCTCTGAACCAAATGATCAATGGCCGGACTTGCTATCACGAAAAGTGCTTATTATTTTTATGCTTTTAGTCTGTTGGCCTGTTTTTGCATCCCATTTCGATCTGTTCTGTCCCACAGAGGCGAAAATGCTCTGGGTATAGATTGTCAATATAAATGTAGACTAACTTTACCAACAGTTACCTGCATGTGACCGAGTTAAGAAAGTGTCTCACATAATCTTCTTTGGAAAGTCCCTTACATATATGTTCATATATAACAGGTAAGACTCTGTGTTGCTTTCCTAAAATACTGTTCTTAAATTTTACACCTGTTTAAATAAGGTATTTTCCAAACACCTGTAACATGCATTTAACTGTTGCTAACTAAAGACATTCTAAGGTTATGGATGGGTGGTGAAGAAACAAATGCCCCTAGCCTTTAAATTAAAACATGTGTTAGATAGATTTTTTGAGTAAATCACATGTAAGAAAGATTCTATCAGAACACACAATATACAAATTAAGATAGTCGTGTTTATAAAGAAATAATATTTACTATTAAAACAGACATTAAGCAAACCTCATAACAGCTCCGGTTATTATCTTTTACACCATTAAACATACCTCAATATTGTAATAACATATTGTGTGATATTCTAGCATATTGAAATATAATATCAAATGATAGCCTGGATAATATCAGCTGCAAGTTAAAACATCAACCTCTACAGAAACAATCCTTCCCCAGAGTAGAACTTTCTCATATATATAATGTACAGTAATTAAATCATAAAAAAAAAACCCCATCAAAACATGCAAATGACCCATTTTTTTTTCAAATCTGATAAACTATAAACTTACCCTAATCGTTTCTTCCACGCTATTCAAGACACGCGTCATCTGTTGTCTGCTAGAAGCCATTGTAGGGATATTATTCCTTGTGTTTATTAATCCTCTGTCAAAACATCTACACCAACATCACCACTCCGTACAGGTTATCCCAGTAAAATCCATGTAGATAGAGATCTGCTTGCCATCTTTTATTCATCACTTTAAGTAGAACAGTAGCAGACTGATAATTTGATGAAAAACACACTTTTCATGTTTCACACAAACACTACACGTAATATGTACAGATATAAAAACAGAGTTGAGACTTGTATCAGAGACTTCAGAATCACATACTACATCTGTCACGTTAATCCATACGACGAATGAAAACAAAACCGAAAATAACGTGTGTACATGGGAGCAAACTCTTGCTGCGGCTGAGTCACTCAGTACGATGATGCGAACACCTATAGTGATATAACCAAGTAGCATTTTTCTCCCATTGATTAAATAGCACTGTAACAGAAGCTTGCCGAGGCAGTATATACACGATGGAAAACCGTCAGCATTGTACCACCCGTGTGTAAGTGAGAATATCAATTTCACTGAAGCGTGTGGCTATTGTTTGCTACTGTCAGCGATTTCAATACTTAACAACTTTAAAATTTAACCCTATGTGAATTTTGTCACTCATTGTGTCAATTTGTATGATAACATCAAAGGTACTTCCATTTATCAGGTTTAAATCAGCTGGCTAAGGCCAAATACAATGGGTATACATACACAAAGGAAAATCTATTTACTGTACAGTATATCAAGCTAACACAATGTCTTCATTTTTTATGTTTGCTTCCGTCGATAATAAAATATTGATACAATTCTAATTTTTACATGTATGAATCCCTTTGGGAATTCCTTCCATTAAAGAAGCAGCTTCAATAAAATTTTCTTTTGCAATTTCGTTATTTTTAACAAGACATATCACACTGCCTTTTCGATCAAGATTCAGCATATATGAAATATTTCATACATGTAACAAAATAGACATTTTTCACAAAATGATTTCATGCAATGCAAAAAAATTAAAAGAAAAAAATACCCAGGATATTGGTTTATTAATCTGTGATAAATTCCAATTAAACTTCTGATATCCCCGAGTATTTTTCTCAACATCTTACCAATCTACCTGTAAGAACCATGTGTACCACATCTAATTGAGGATGACATGATCTTTAGTTTTAGATCACTCAAATCCTATTCATTAAAAGGCAATTTGAGGAAAACTTTGGAAATTCCATATTTCATCTTATTGATCTACCCATAATTAGAGCCAAAATTATGCTGTTGCATACTTACTTTTCCCTAGCTGGTCTCAAGCAGTCATGGTGGAAAAGGAGCAGAGAATCTAGCTGGTCTCAAGCCGTCATGCTGGAAAATGGAGCAGAGAATCACTCCGACTGACGTTACTTATTTGATTTCACAAGCAACTGTTGAATTAACTATCATCATCCAATAAGCCCCTCCCAAAGTGTAAAAGTTTAGTACCATTTTAATCCTGCAATAAAGGATAAATACAGGTACATATTTTAGGATAAATACAGGTACATATTTTAGGATAAATACAGGTACATACTTTAGGATAAATACAGGTACATACTCTAGGTGGCATTCTTGACATATTTCACTGATCCATGAATCTTATATTTACATATTATCAATTCTCTTATTTTTGTAAATTTTGATGGACATGTCAGCCAAATCCTATAACAACAGTAGAAATTTAAGCTTAGATAGAGCACTACTTACTTAAGAAAAACAGGTTAATTAGTGCTTCAACAGGGTATATTTGTACCAGGTATACACACTACCACTTAACAGGTAGAGATCTAAATTAGTGTCAAATACAGAAAGAAATGTTTATACAATAAATATCTCTATTCACTTAAACTAACACCAACAGATCAAGATTGGGTGACCTATTTTTGTACAGAAAGTTTGTGTTTTTATAAAAAGTCAAAAGGAAAACAAAATCTGACATATCAATGATTTTCAGGGTGGAATTAAGCATAAAGAGAGTTTTTTAAAACTCCAAGCATGATTGTAAGCATAAATGACAAATCTTAAGATTTTTAATCATCTCCAAAAAATGAACTTTGCAAGTAGTGGAAATGACTAAACACCCTTACAAAGAAAATGCCCTTCAAGATTGGGTTATTTATTATACGCTTCAAATTTTTCGTGAGATCTTACAGATGTTTTGCTTCAAAAAATGATTTCTCATGAAAATATGATATTTAACATTTAGTGACATTAACAGACACGTCACTAACTGGAATTAAGGACAAAATGTAGTATCTGGTTTAGTACAGCACATATTCTTATATCCCTTTGACTGGAGCATTCTACTGTCAATTGATACATTTATATATATCCTCAATAAAATATACTACTACATTGTATATATGGCAAACATATCTATAATGATGGGTTGACCATCTTTCAAGTGTCCATTAAAATATGCTTCTGCATGTGCTGGGATATAATCCTGTTTTTTTTTTCAGCATCTCTATTATTTACTACTATATCTATTATTCCTTTTTTACTTATTTATTAATTTATTTATTTATTTATTTATTTATTATTGAACTTTTCTCTTCTCTGTTATGCTTTCTCTTCAATAAATTACCTTCTCTATTACAAGCAAAACTTTCCTCTCAACTATGATCTTTCTTTTCCTCCATTAATTGATAATAAGCATTCCCTTTTACTATATTGTTACATAATTAGTAATACAACTATACCACTGAAATTATTTATAATATTTATAACAGAAGTACGGAAATGACATGTATAGGCTTAGCCTGTTGTCCAATCCATTTTATATCTAAAATCTATCTCTATTATGAAATATTGTATGTAAATGCTTGATTGAATAAATTATTTTGAAATGAAATATAATCCTATCTATTTTCTACATTTAGCATCATCTCAACTTCATCAGCCACTTGTAAGCAAGGTAATGGGAGGGGGCTCACATAGATATATTCCCTTCCCCTTTTCAGTTATCCTTGTAAGTACTAGTATATCTGTATAAAATAACATGTAATGAAAAACCTGACACAATTGTCTACTGTGGTAAACTGTGACCTTGCAACCTGAATCTAGCTGTTTTGACAGTTCACAGATATCATGTTACAATCATTTCCGTTTCAAAAGTGAAGCATGAACTTTGACCCTTTAACCTTGACCATGCAATGAACACCTACAATCTAATCAGGTGCAGAGCATGTTACAGTACCATGGCGGGATGATGATCAAGTTCTCTAAGTGGTTAAGGATGACATTTTATCCTTCAAGCACTAAAATCTCAGGGCTTTTTCGCACTGGTTTGAGAAGGGGCGTTTGGTCTCATTTTGAGGAAAAAATTATGGATTTGGAAAGATTTTTTCAGGAGTAAACAGCAAAGTTTGGGAATTTGGCCTAAATATGAAATAATTTCAATTGGGAATGGGGCCCATGAACGGCCCCAAAAAGCCCTCAGAAAAAGCCCTGAATCTAATCAGGTAAAATATCTGCTTAAGTGATATCTTGTACATATTGGGTAAATAAGGAACCATGGATGGACTGATAGTGTGACCTTTGACCTTTAAGTTTGATCATATTGGGTAAATAAGGAATATGATGGACTGGTAGTAAGAAATCATTAATGGCCCGATAGGGTTTGACCTTTAACCTTTTAAACTTGATCACATTTGGTGAATAAGGAATATGCATGGACTGGTAATAAGAAATCATACATGAACTCTCAGTTTGACTTCTAACCTTTTAACCTTGATCGATCGCTATCAAATATCTAATCAGGTGTAGAACTTGAAACTAGGTCAATTTCAGTGGTTCATTAGGCATCTTGTATAAACCTTTCTGAAATGTAATCTTGGACATTATATGTATGCAAAGGCACACTGATACATTAACAGACAAGGCAGGCTATACTTCCCTGAACTAAGTAGGGGTTCACCCTCATAATAAATTGGTTCTTGTTCAATTGCCATTATTTCAAGATGATTCATAAGAAAATCTCTCTTATACATTTTTTTTTTTTGTATTATTTATATCAAAGCATTAATCTATCAATTTTGTTGTTGACAAAATAAAAACAATGAAATAAAATGTATATATGTATCATCATTTCAACACTTTTAAAGAAACTTATCTGTAAATTAAAAAAAAAAATACTTTTATGAAATTCTCATGGAATATATTTTTTTCCATGTGATTCTGTTTGAATTCATATTTCAAATTTTGTGTATATGTGTTTTTGTTCTCGATGTACATATCATGTTCAAGATCTTCTGCTGCTCACATGCATATTTCCTTTTATACATTCCGAATTGCCACAATTTTATCTTTCAAGTCTATATCTTTGATAATGGGTAATGACTATATGTCTCGTAGAGTGGCAATGGGTACTTTTTATTCCAAAGCCTATGGTAGATTTACATTGAAATATTCATACCTTTTATTCTCCTACTATACATTTTTCTTGTTTTTTTACAAAAAATTTAAAACAAAATTTGACCAAGTTTGCAAGCTTATTGAATATGTTTTTGCTTTCACATCTAAACAATATAGATTTCATGTTAATCTTGCTATTGCTTTTACTACAACATATGGACATTGAATCAACTCCTGGTCCTGGACCAAGTGAAGTCTCAATTTTTCATTTAAACATCAGAAGTATACGGAATAAAATCGATTATATAGAAAATTTTGCAGAAGAGTATGATATAATTTGCCTAACCGAAACACACCTTGATGCTTCTTTACCGACAAGTGAATTGATTATTGATGGTTTTCACTCCCCTTTTAGACTTTATAGAAATTTTGCAGGGGATGGTATAATGGTATATATTAATGATGCACTTAAAGTCAATAGATTAACTGATTTAGAAATTCCTGGGCTTGAAGTTATGTGGTTTAAAGTGCTTCTTCCTGAAGGTAAGAAAATTGTTAAAGGAACTGCTTATCTGTCTAATAATCATGATGCTAATGATTTTTGGAATATACTTCGTATCTCTTTAAACTATGCTAAAGACCTTACTGATAATGTTATTTTGTTAGGAGATCTGAATGTGGATTTGTTAACAATTTCTCAAAATCATGTTTTTGCAGATATTATTGATACTTTTAATTTGATTAATGTAATATCGGAACCTACCCGAGTAGGTGCTACAAGATCAAGTTTACTTGATCCTATTTTATTATCAGATTCCCTTGTATAGACTCTTCTGTTATTGAAACTGATACAGATTTTACTGATCATGAAGCTTGTGGTGCTTATATTGAAGTTCCTTTTAAAACTAAACCTGTTTATAGAAGACGAGTATGGCTATATAAAAGAGGTAATTTTGAAATATTTAATAATCTTATCAGGGAATATGATTGGAATACTCTTTTTTCAAATTGTAATTCAGTTGATTCTGCAAGTGTACAATTTACCAAAGTTTTCCTTGATTTTGCTAATATATGCATACCAAATAAAGATGTTACTATTAGACCCAAAGATAAGCAATGGATGAATTCTGATTTGAGAAAAAATATGAGAATACGTGATAGGTTGAGAAAAATTGCAATTAATTCCAAGCTTCCAAGGGACATAACAAATTTTTAAAAACAGAGGAATAAGGTAAATAACATGAAAAAAATTGCACAATCATCATTTTATGACAATGTAGGTGATCTTATTGATTATTATTATTCAGGTGATCCTAAAAATTATTGGAAATTAATAAAGAGACTTATAGGTAATTCAGGGTCAGAATCTATTCCTACTCTTTTAGACCCAACCTCTGGTCATTTATCGGTCGATGATAAAGACAAGTCAAATTTACTAAATGAATATTTTTGTAGTATTACTAATATGATGATGATAATACTGAAGTGCCTATTTTAGAACTGAAAACTAACAGCTTTTTAAATTCTTTATTAGTTACTTCTAATGAAATTTGTGATGTTTTAAAAAAGTTAAAGCTTGGTAAAGCTTCAGGTGAAGATGGTATAAGTCATCATATGCTTAAATACACTGCTGATACAGTTTGTAAACCACTTGAACTTCTTTTTATTTTTTCTTTATCTACTTGTATCTTTCCAAATATATGGAAAATAGCTAAAGTTATGCCTCTTTTTAAAAAAGGAGATAGGCATACTATAACAAACTATCGTCCCATATCTCTTCTTTCTACTGTTGGGAAAGTGTTAGAAAGGGTCATTTTTAAACACTTGCACAATTATTTTTTTGAAAATGCATTATTTTACCAGTTTCAAGCAGGATTTATGCCTGGTCATTCAACTGTATACCAACTAATTGAAATTTACCATAACATTTGTCTAAATCTAGAAGAAAAGAAACATACTTGTATGATATTCTGTGACATTTCTAAAGCCTTTGACAGAGTCTGGCACAAAGGTCTTCTAATAAAGTTAAAATTATATGGTATTTCGGGTAACCTCTTGTCCTGGATAGAAAACTACTTAAGTAACAGACAACAAAAATTATATATTAACAGTACTTCTTCTGATGTTGGTATGATAGGGGCCGAAGTTCCCCAAGGCTCAATTCTTGGACCTCTCCTTTTTCCTTTTTTTATAAATGACATATATATAGCTGATAATCTTGAATCAACAGCACGTTTATTCGCTGACGACACTTCTCTTATAAAGTCATCTTCCTCATGTCGTGAAATAGAATTTGTTTTAAACAGAGATTTAGAAAAATTAAATCAGTGGGCAAATTTAAAACTTGGCTTGTTACTTTTAATCCAAATAAAACTGAGGTAATTTTTATATCAAACTCTGACAATATTGAAGAAAATCTTGATTTGATTTTTGATGGAACCTTTTTAAATTTTAGTAGTTTTCATAGACATCTTGGAGTCATATTCAATTCAAATGCTAAATGGTCTGACCACATCGATGAAATTTACAAATCAGTAATGAAAAAAATTAATGTCTTGAGGAAAATTAAATATATGTTAAAGCGTGATGCTCTTTTAAGAATTTATAAATCATTTATTTTACCTGAACTTGAATATGCATGCGAGGTTTGGGACGGATGCTCTCAAGCTGATTCAGAAAAGTTAGAGCGGGCTCAGCGTGAAGCAATAAGAATAATAACCGGGTTACCATCTTATACAAGAAAGGAATCTGTATATTTTGAAACAGAATTGGAACTCCTTTCAGACAAAAGAGCTAGAAGAAAACTTCAATTACTATATAAGATAAACAATAATATGACTCCAAGCTATCTATCAAACTTATTACCTCCTTCAGTAGGCGATATTAATCCATACACTTTAAGAAATAAGGACAACTTCAGAATTCCAAATTACTGACTTTCCACTACAACTAACTCCTTCTTGCCCTCTACTTTAAAAACCTGGAATAACTTAGACGACAATGTTAAATCCCTACCTCTTTCTTCTATTAAACCAGCTCTTTCCCAACCTATCTCTACTAGTCTGCCTTGGTACTTAAATTATGGTGAAAGAAAGTTTAACATTATACAAACTAAATTAAGACATCAGTGTAGTTCCCTCAAAGATGATCTTTTCCGTGTAAATTTAGCACAGGACTCTATTTGTGTAAACTGTGGCAATATTTGTGAAAATGTCCATCATTTCTTTTTGAGTGTCAGAGATATTTTACTGCCCGTGCTGAAAAGCTCCAAGCTTTTAATGACTTAAACATACATGTAAATTTAAATTTATTACTTTATGGAAATGAAAACTTGGCTTTGGAAGTAAATTGTTATGTATTTGAACATGTGCAGTCATTTTGAATATAATATACTTGTATATTTTTATTATGTACATTGCAAGATAAATTAAATTATTCAGTTTTTTTTGTTTTTTTTTCTTTTCTTCCCATAAATGTTGATTTTACTATATATTATACCTATGTCATCGTTTGTAAATAATAATATGTTTATTGGAGAAGGCTTCATAAGTTGAAATAACTTGTGCCTAATTCCTTTGTTCTTACAATAAAATATGTTTAAAGTCAAAGTCAAAAAGTCAATGAAACAGTTGCCACCAGAAGAGGTAAAGACTATATCAGTCTCAATCACATGTATATTTTTGGGGGTTTAATTACGATATCAAATGAAATGTCAATGGTACACAATATTCTGATAGAGAACCATCACTTGACATTCATAAGCCACCATGAACCAATAATTTTACTTTTGTGAAACTTATGTTTGAAAACACTCAAGATGGTATTCTTATTCCTTTTTTTGAAAACAAGAAAAAACACAGCAGTCAACTTGTAAACTACTTACTAAGAAATATACCATTTTAATTCCCCCAAAAATGTGGCCCAAAAGAAAACTAATTGAGAAATAGTTCAAGAAACAAGATGGTTTCGACAATCATAGTTAAATATCACAAGTAGATTAATGTCAGCTGACCCCATTTACAAATTATGATAACTCCAGACATATTGGAAGCCATATTCGGTTCATTTTTTGCTTATGTGGTTTTGAAAGCAACGTGGGGCTATACTAATATGGAATGCAATATTCTGCCACATCTTTTGGCAAATTACCTAGTATAATTTAAACAACAGACTGAAATTATTTCTATAATGTGTATACATAAATGTACCTTTAAAAGTCTAGATAAAAGTTTAAAAGTAGATATCTAACCATTGACCTTGGCACAAAATTCATCCAAAGCCATCCAAAGGTCAATATTTGAAGTATGTAAACTATTTTTTATTTCATAATAACATAAGAATGCTCCTTTTGGAGAAAGTATAATGGTGATAAATGCTGTGAACTTTCTCTTAGTACCTGGATTGGTGGAATAGAACATGGCAATGTGTCAATCATATTGTCAAAACAATATTGAGTCACCTGTCCTGCTGTCCATAGGTACCAATATGCCCTCTGGCTATTGAAATGTGCTGTCAACCATTAATGGGAATAAACACACTACAAACACTTTTTTAATTCATCTTTATTTTTTGCAGTAAGTCTGATGTACTATCTGTTTAATGCTACCCTAATCCCACTCAAGCATCAGGATGTCCTTATTTTTTATGTTTAATTATTTTTGACTGTGTTAATTTAAACAATGACATGTATATCTATATATCCCTGATTTAAATGGCTTCAACACTTTCAAAATATGTATTTTTTATAAGTGATGGACTATATACGTTAACTTAATAATTTATTGAAAATGAAAAAAGCACACGGTAATATTTTAAATGCTCAGGGGAGTTTTAACCTATAGACAGTAAAGGGCAGTTTTTTACCCTAAATATCTTGTTTCGCTCATTTATAATTGGTATTCCATTTTGGTTTTCCTAAAAATCTATGTCAATTATCCTAGTTCTGATGTTAAGGACAAACATATATGACCAACTGGTCTAAACTTGTTAAATGTCAGCATCAGAAGCACATGTATGGCGATTTTGGCATCCATATATTGATGGAACCAATATAGCCTTCAGTATATAATACTCCTCTAAACATTACCATTACAAAAGAGTGATAACAAAAAATAACTGTTGCTTATCCACACATTTTACATTCTTAAACTGATAAAGAGACATGAATACTTTCTATTTTAAATTACCTGTTTTCATACCAGTCGTTTACCTTCTGTCATAGAGTTGTGTAAAAAGCATGCATCATTTATAACTTCGATGTGAAATACGTCACCAAGTTTTGTGTTTACATTTTTAATTCTATATTTACTGGCGGGATATTCCAACGTTAATCGGTTTCACAGGTTAAATTTAGCTATATCGCCTGTCTGAGCCCATTTTCGCGGGAAAGACGTCATCATAACAGTAAAATCAATACGAATCTAGATCAATAATCGTCATCGATGTTTGGTCTGGACTTGTTACCTACGTTGCTATACTACAAAGTCTTGTCAGTCAGGACAAGGCTTGGACATGTTTTCAGTCGAGTGACCTTTGACGTTTCGTCTATATGGCATATTGGCACAATGATTGGCTTTCAATAACCGCGGGCAAAAGAGATTTTGATTTGATTGGTCGACTTGAAGTAGGCGGGTCTACGGTAACTAAAACGGTAACATCTCGCGCCAATTTAATAGTAATTCGTAGTGTACATTCAACGGTAAATATTTCTGACCGGGTGTAACTGGAGGATTGGATGTTCCAAATATTGCAATAACCTACACATTCATATGTCACTAAATGATCCCAGTGATTTTTTAAAACAACTCTTGCGGACTACCTTGCAAACGAGATAAACACCTCCGTCACTGGTGCAGATAGTACATTGGACTCCAGCCAAGATTCAATGAAGGCAGTTTGACATAAACCGGTTGGACATGTAAGTGATAGTACTCTTATTTATGCTATTTTGTTAACGGAATTGAGTTTTCTAAAACCAAGGTAACGAATACAACTAGCTTGTAAGGTTCAATTCGTGCTGTTTATTCACTTGTTCAAAATTATATTTTGAGTTTACGTTGACCTACATGAAACCTGTACATGCAGGCACTCGACTCGTATCGCGATAAATTACAGTAAAATATTACATATGAAACACACTTTAATAATCCTGGTAATGTTTGATGCCTTAGTATTTAGTTTCATTCGTCGTTATTTCCCGAAAGCATGTATTCATTTTGTTTTATTGATGGTAAATGTTACACCCCCTATTATTCAGATAATTTTTCCGCGAATATTTGGTTTACATTTTGACCCAGGGTCACAGCCCCGAAACAGATTTGGCTAATGCCCTAGTTGTTTATTGCTAATGATATCATAATCAAGATTGAGTTATGATCGATTTCAAAAACATAACAACATTCAGCGCAACCTGATATTCACTGTTTCTGTTTCATTTAGTTACAAAAGCGAAATGTTTAGGACACACAGAAATTATACATGTTTGGGGCCGTACAGCATATGATCACGCGCCAAATTCGAACGCGCAGACATTCGCCGCTATTTTGAACGCTATGACATCAGACACTGGAAAATATTTGTTTTGTTAGATACTTGTTCAGTTATCGTTATGGAAAATTGGATATTTACGGACTTTCTTGGTAAGTAGTCAATAATTTTGTAAATCACATTCTGTTTAGAAGCTGGCAGAGCGATATATTGGTTGGCGCCTTAATATCTATGATTTGACAAGTGACATGTCTCGTCACGATCAGTGTGTGTTGAAACAACTCTCTGGATCCAGTCTGGAATATTGTTTACTTTTTTATGTGTATATCTATATAGATATTGATTTTCTTTGTAAATGTTTTCAATAAAAGTGTTCTGCTATGTATATTTATAAAAACGAAAGAGTAATCGCCGTTGGAGAGCAACTTTGGTATGTGTTTGTCGCGTTAAGAATAATATCCAAACAATTCTGCCAAACAACGTTATATCAACAATGATTCTGATACTAATATTTATAAATATGAAATAATATATTTACCTTTCCTGTCTATCAGCACTAATTTGTGGATATAACTGTTTTTTATTATTATTTATGAACTGATTATAATTCTATTCCAACATGAAATTGCCCCAATAAATTTAGGCCTAAACACGAACGTAAATTGTTAACAAAGTTCTACTCTTGTAACAAATGAAATGCAAACATGTGAAATAATACATAAATATCAGGTTCTAGGTGTGACTGAATATATTATATATTCTCGGGACTTTGTTCTGTAGAAATTCACTTATGGAATAGGCCTAATGGGAATGAAATAGAAAGGAGGAATCTGTACATGTGAACCAAATGGGTTTGTAATAGTAAAACTTAATAATTAATGGAAAGAAATTATCAAGGGCAATATACCTATCATTATAAATCCCTTTACTAAAACTAATATGGAGCATTTGGAAATTAGAACAAGCTTTTTTTATTGCTTACAAAATAATCTACAATAATTTTATATCACCATGATCATGTCCAAGCATGCTGTAAGGAAATGAAATAGACTTCTAACAGTTATATGCCTTTGTTATTTTTACACATCATATACCTACATTCAAGGACAAGTTCTTTCTTGGAGAGAAAGTATGTAACCCTGGAAAACCCTAGCCACAATATACCGCTCAGCTACAGAGTACTTCTCTTAATCAGTTGAAAGCAGGACTAGTAATCTGGAGGTCTTGATTTCGATCACTTGCACAGACAGTGATTTATATTAAATTAATTATATGCTCAGTTACATAGGCCTATGTCTTTTAATGATATTAATTAATGTAAACACTAAAGAGGTCTATTTGTTATTTTGTAGATTTCGACATGAGTGAAATCCAGCTAGCAAGATCATTGCTTCCCTCACAGGTGAAGTTAGAGATCTCTGATGAAGGACTCGAAAGTGAAGTAGATCAGGAATCTGATCGGATCCCATTCTCAGAATCAACAAATATTCAACAATACTCGGACATAGACAGGTTCAACAGATTAGTAAGGAATAAGAACAAGGAAAATAAAGATGGTCCAAAACAAGTGTCATCCCCAAGGTCAAAATTAAGACAGTCATTAATTACCAATGTCAAATCTGAAGAATCCACCTCTTGTAGTACAGAACGTTCTATAACACCAACACCTGAAAGTGATGATATCCAAGCACCCCTTACACCCACTGCTAATCTCAAGATGCTTTTCAGTGCAATGAGTCCTGAAATTAGAAATCGAGATAAAAGGAAAGAACTGTTTCACGAAGAGCAGGTTCAGGATAAAAATAAATCTGTGCAAGTTGATGAGCTGGAAATTGAAGGAGACAGCACTCATGATTTGGATGGAGATGGATGGAAACCTGGTTCTAGAAAAGAAAAATCTCTAGGACTTTTATGTCAAAAGTAAGCAGAATTAAACCGTGACTGTTTGATATCCTGTTGAGTAATTGACACATGTATAGTTAAACTTGGGTAAACAAAAAACTTGGTCAGAATATTTCATGATTGCACAATTCCTCTAGCCTAACACTAGAGGGTGGTAGATTTCATTTTGGTAAGCCATACAGTAAATGACTAGTGAATATGACCAGGAATACCTTGATTTAAGGATAATAAAATTTATATTTTTGCTCTTATTTAAAGTAAACTTATATTTTTGACTGATTGATATTTGCATCAAAATTGATAAAAATTTGATAATTTCTTTTTCATATCCATAAATATATTTATATGATTTTATTTCAGGTTCCTCCAGAAATATAAGGAGTTTCCAGGGGCGAATGAGAGCAGCGAAATATCTCTAGATGAAGTGGCAAAGGAATTGGGTAAATTATGATAATCAACTTTGAATTTAACAAATGTGAATATAAAAAAATAAACAAAAGAAAGCATTAAAGTAAAACCACAGAGCAATTGCATTTCTCATTGTTGCACTTTTATTTATTGAGCATTCTGAAATGATACCAAAAAATCAGCATTTAGTATTAAAGATTTTGTTTCTATCCATTGAATTTATGTATTCTTTTACAGCTGTTGAACGACGAAGAATCTATGACATTGTTAACGTCTTGGAAAGTGTCGAAATTGTCAGCAGGATTGCAAAGAACAAATATGCATGGCATGGGAAGACCAATCTCATAAACACTCTTGGAAAGTTAAAGGTAGACAGTCCTTCTGTAGACATAAAGTATCATTCGTCATTGTAGTTCAGATACCTTAGCTATTGTGCTGGTTTACAAGATGTTCAGATTTAGGACTGGAAAGTGCTTGAATTTTTCACTGTTGGTTGCTGAATTTAAAAGAAATTTTGCTTTGATTTGATTTTGAGTGTAACTGGTGATAACTACCATATGCATAACTTAATTTATATAGATCTACTGAGATGGTTATTGCCATAACTGCAAAAATACAAGAAAGTACTTGAAAAATAGTTTAATAGATTTGTATCAACCATTGCAAGGCCTCTATTACAATATCTACTTCATAGTCTTCGTTATGTGAAAAACACATCAGATAAAAAAAAAAAAAGGAAACAGTATACCACATATGTTACATTAACAAAAATCATCATTTATGTAAATATGTAAGTAATAGTACACGTTCCAAAGTGTAAAAATCTACTGTTGAAATAAAAAATTTTACTACATACTAGTGAAAAATACTTTTTTCATAAAATAATATATATGTTGTGTTCATTTAATAGTATTGTTTTCAAATTCATTTTTAGGCATTAGGTGTTGCAGAGGGTTTCGATGAGCAGCTGAAAAACGTAAAAGATTATGAATTGAACCGTGAACTGGAAGAACAGACAAACAACAAGGACTCTACCACCAAGCTGTCTAGTCAAAAAGGCAAAGGTGCCACACCTGGTGGAACAGGTAAACATTGTATTTAAAGATTGAAAGGGAATTTTTTGTGAATAGCTTGAAAGAAAGTTGAGTTACTTGGAGTCACTTGTAACTGTGACTTTATACTTTAGTCATGGATTCACCTGGTCAAGGTGGTGTGTCATCGTACCAAAAGTAGGTCACTCTTACCTACGTTTTGATCTGCTGCTCTTGTCAATTGAGTTTCTTACTTTGGGCATAGGTTACTCTTTCTACATGTTCATTTGTATTCTATTCTGCTGGTGCTTATTAATATTATCAATATTCCTGAATGATTGGTGTGTAGAACTAGTTTCAACACAAATTCATTATCTGCATTAATTTCAACTCCAGTGGGGGACTTTATTTCACTGAATTGTCTTGTTTTCAAGAAATTTTCCATTTTAATGCATTATTCAGATTAAGGGTACAAACATTAGTTTTGGTTGTGTAAAAAGTCTAAACAAAGCTCTGGTTTGGTTTCCTGGAACACTGATTTTTGCATCAAATCTACAATTTATGTGTCATGATTATTGGTATAAATAAGATTTACAATTCATTTTGCAGCTTTGATGAGGAAGGACAAATCACTTGGTATCATGAGCCAGAAGTTTCTCATGTTATTTCTTGTCTCCCAGGTTAGTATTGGTGACAATTTGTTTTTTTAAGACAGATTGTAAGGGCTTGATGACACTTAGAAAATAAGGTTGAAGAAAAACTAGCAAATTCTTGTTCACTTGAAAATCTCTTTGTTCATTGATCATTATTTATAAGTAAATAAGTCTACTGTATAATTAATATATATCAATGTGTACCATTTTTACGAACAGGCAGTATCTGCAGCATGCAAAAAAGAAATTTGAACTATTTGAAGGATGCATTATTTATTATTTTTTTTTTTTTTTTCGATACAAATCATGTGAAATGACTCAGGTTTTGTGTACCCTTATTCTTTTATGATGATTATTTTTCAGCCAAAAACTGTTAACCTCGATTTAGCAGCAAAGATCTTAATTGGTGATCCAAATGTCGACAGAACAGAAAATTCCAAGTTCAAAAGTAAGTATACTTCTAAAGAGATCAATCTACAGTTTATTTTCATGAGTCCCCTAATGTTAAATTTAAGTACATGTATTACCAGAAAGTGAGTCCCATCAAAAGTCTTTGAGTATAAGACTAGACTCACATATATTTATCACTGCTTCTGCAGTGGTGAGCAGAAAATATACTTCAAGTTAGGTATCTTGTCTTTCTGATCATGATTACACAAATACATCAATATCTAGACTTCCTGAAGCAATATGGAATTGAAACAAATGATTCAGTTGGACAAGAATTTGTATTTTAAATACTATTCATGATGTGAATTCTTGGATGTAACTGTACTCTTTATAATATATACCCTTCCGATATATTTGCCTAATAAAAAAGTATTTTGAATAAACATATTACTTATATATTACAGCAAAAATCAGACGTCTGTATGATATTGCAAATATACTCACAAGTCTAGACCTCATTCGAAAAGTCCATGTGACAGAAATTAGAGGACGCAAACCAGCCTTCAAATACATTGGCCCAGATGTAGACAACATGAAGGACATCAGTGGTCAGTATATTCTTTCAAATGAATTCAAATGAAATTTTCAGGAAATAATCAATATTTTCCTTTATATTATTAAGAAATTAAGTATGGCTTTACTCCTTTTACATTATCAGTGATTGTACAGTGGTTTGTACTCAAATTGAAAAAGAAATGGAGCAGACCTAAATAATTGACAAAATTAATAATTTTACCATTTTCTGTTTTTAACCATGATCTGCATTCAAGTAACAAATCTGTGTATTATATCCAATTCTATTAGTAATACAGATACACTCTAAAGCTACTTTGTAATGCATACATGTTTTTTATAGATTATTTGTCTTCTTTCAGTTTGCTACAATGATGGATATCACAGGCCTAGTTCTCGACATTCTTTGCTGGATTGCGTCAAAAATCAGCATGGTAAATACCTAGAAAGTAAATCATAATTTTAAAAAAAGAAAACAAAACAAACTTTTTCACTTTTGTGACTACTAGTATATTTTAACTCGATGAAATGTCCCTTCTCTGCTGACACTTTAAGTTGTAACCATGGTGTTAGTTCATAATTATATAAGTACACCAAAACATCACACTATCAAGATCTACACCTGATTTATTGAATAGATTTTGGTGGTCATTGATCAAGGTTAAAATTCAAATGTCACTTCACTTTTGCAAACAAAACAAAAAACAAAAAAATGTCTACAAGATATGTTTTGAATGCCTGGACAAATTCAGTTCATATTCACACCATCACACAGCATGACATTCTATACCTTATTAGATTTTTTTGTGATCAGCAATCAGCAATTGAGGTTAAAAGTCAAAAGCCATTTTTTAAAACGCTGAAACGTGTGATAGATGAGTTATCTATGCGAGTCCTGTTCAATCTGCTTTTATTGTTCTTCAAATTAATGTGTGTTATGCAGGTTATGTCTTGTATCATGAAGAGAGAAAATATTCATGATTCCATGCTTTTTGTTTCAGTTGCTGATTTGGTTGGTCCCTACAAACCTATTAAACCTAGCTGTACCTCTAGTGCTTCTGATGGTATGTACATTTCTTGACACCCGTTTCAAAATGTTTGGATGGTAGTAGTTTTACAGGCTCCTAGTTAATTTCAATGGAAAATTAAGATAATCCTTAGTGCATAACAGCATGCCATATTAAGAGCTTCTAGTTGACTTATAACTCAGAAGTTAACCTTTTTTAGCTCGTCTCTTCAAAGAAGAGTGAGAGCTTATGTTACTCCGGCGTCAGCGTTGGTTTTCAAATGTTAATTTTTTGGTGCAAGTATTGAAAGGCATAGTAATTTATGGTAATATGGCCCAGGGGGTGGGGGGGGGTGGGGGTTAAACTATCCCCTGCCGAGGTTAAACTAAAGGGTTGGCAATAGAGTCCCTCTGGAGTTAAACTATCCCCTGCCAGAGTTAAACTAAAAGAATTTTTGAGAAAAAACCAGAATTTTCAAATTTTAGGACTTGGAATATTTCTGCATTAAGTTTTTGGTGCAAGTGTTAAGAGGTTTTAATAAATCACTTTATAATTGTACTAGGGTGCTGATAATTGGCAATAGAGTCCCTCTGGAGTTAAACTATCCCCTGCCAGAGTTAAACAAAAAGAATTTTTTGAGAAAAAAACAGAATTTTCATATATTTGGACTTTGTGTTAAGTTTATATTGTCAGTGTTGAAAGGCTTAGTAATACATGGTATAAGGTTCTCTGTGGGGGGTTAAACTATCCCTTGCCGGAGTTAAACTGAAAGATTTTTTTGGGAAAAAAAACACATTTTTAAATTTTTTGTGCAAATGTTGAAAGCTATTAACACATCACTTTATGATTGTACTAGGGTGCTAATATTTGGTGAAAGAGTCCCTATGGAGTTACACTATCCCTTCTTGGGGTGAAACTGAAAATAAAACAATGTGAAAATGCTCACATTAGACAATTCTCATAAGGATAATATTTTATAAATAAAAAATGAAGAAATATGTCCAAAAGCAATTACATTTGTATTTAATATATTCATTAAATCTACAACAGCATAGCTTGTCAATAAACATTCATATATATATATATATATATATATATATATGAATTGGTATGGTTTTGAAAATTGCATGAATTCACAAAACATAATCTGATCAAGTAAACAATATAAATATTATTAATGCAATTTGTGAAACCATTCCAATTAATATATTTTAATTATTTATTGACAAACATTTGCGAGATGAGCTATGCTGTTCTCCAACAGCTCTTGTTCAGAAATCTGGAGATTCAAATCTTTACTTTGGGGAGTCAAAAACAAAATCAAGGGTGTCAGTTAGTGAACATGCAATAGCAATGTTATCTTTTTTATTACTGCATCTAATTCTTGTTGAAATCAGAATTTCCATCTACAGAAGATAAAAATTTCACTATGCATGAGCTTTCAAATTTGTATAATTTCATGCTGTTTTGAAATTGATGATAGAAGAATGGAAATATTGAATTGTTTGGTTTTTCAGGTGACCACATCACTTCATCAACAGCAAGTCCTGAAATTCCAGACGTTAAAAAATCATCCTTTAGGCGTAATTCTTCCTTTGAGCAAATCTGTCAAGTAGCCGAGAAGGAGCGCCACAGACTATACGCTTCCATGTCACAACCTACTAGTCCAACTTGTGACCAACCTGAAGATGGTAGGTTGTGATTTCTAGACTAAAAAATGGGGGGCAAATAAACTTTTCTCTTTTTTTAAAGAGAGCAAAATTTTCAATGAATCCCTTTTATTAAATTTTGTTCCAAAAATTTCTTGCGTGAAACGAGAGAAGGGAAAGGACATGTTTTAAGTGTTGTTGGTATTAAATATCAATGTTAATAAATCAGACTTGTAATTTCCACTCCCTTACAATACACTGCAATACAATATCTAATAATAACCCGAAGGAGGTTATTACAGCAACGACTATCAAGCTCAGCCAATCAGTACGTCACCTATGAAATTTTCGTAGTGGGTTCATTCTTTGGAAGTGTAAATACTTGCCTAACATTCCCGAGGTATTCCAATATTCGATAGCAATATTTGGTAAACAATATGGCTTTGCCCACTCCAGCACACTGAGAACACCTAAACAAATTTATAGTTTTACAAATTACAAATGTTCACTGTCTGTGTTTTTCCCCTAATCTTACAAGAAATAGTGAAGGTATCGGCTTGATGGGGAAAGAATTAGTTTGAAAGGGAATAACATGTACTGTAACGATTTTCGGAATCCAGTTGGCAACACCATCCATCCCGTCGACAAGATGATGTATAATCATTTTCTGTTCTTTCGATGTAACGTCCAGAGGACTAGCAACTTTTTTTTATTACTGTAACCATAAAAATAGTCTACCAATAATGTTTGTGAAATTTGGCATTATTTAAATCAAGTGCTGAATTCAGTCGTTAATGCTAAGGAGACGCAGCCAAAGGCTCGTATTTACCATTTGTCATTTGTTGACTAATAACATTTTAACCAGTTTTCATTGGCTTATATTTGAAGCTCAAAGGTCCTGCTGAGATGGTCTCCCATGGAGTATTGTTAGATCTTATATTGCAGTGTATTTTGTAGAGTATCATAGAGGAATGAAAATTACAAGTCTAATTTTAATTAGATTGTATTAAATATGTATGAATATGAAAGTTTACTAATTTACAGTCATTCATTTGCCATTCTCTAGTGTTGTGTACAATGGTTTACTATTTTTGTTGAACTCTTGTTTACAGATTTTCCCAAGAGCTTGAGTCAGGATGATGTTCACCAGACTTTAAAGAAGCAGATCAAGCCAAAAGGAAAACATTTCATTCTGCAACAAAAAAATGGCCAGTTTCAAATAGTCAACTCAGATTGCACTGGACCTGTCACTCACAAACTCCCTGTGCAACCCGTCACAAAGAAAGTTGTCAATATTGCAGTGCCAAAGGAATCCAAAGAAGTGCCAAACAAACCAGTGCCAGAGACAATTGTTGTGAAAACTTCCCAGATTAATCAGAAACAGGCTACCATGATCCCCCTGACAAAGGATCAGATTGATGCTGTGCTGAAATCCCTCAAAGTGCCAGTTCCTATCAACAGAAATCTGAAGAAACCTGGAGAATTTCAGGAAATTGTAGACTGTTCATCCTCAGCTTCAGTGCTTGAAAAACCCAAGGCGATTGTTTGTTCTACAGAAACCATTATGTGTTCTCTTGACAGTGCTAATAATAATAATAACAAGAGGCAGCATAGCAGTAGTCCAGATGTTGATTCGTCAAAAAGGATCCGTATAGAGTATGCTACTCCTCCATCTGACAACGACTCAACATGTGACATTTCTAGTGATTCTACCTCTCCAGTTCAGCAATCTCAAGTGAAACAAAGCATTACAAATAATATGCAACAGATTGCTGTTCAGTTGCCAAACCAATCACCAACCATACTCCAGTTTCCTGTTGGCCAGTCCTCGGACAACTGTCATATCATCAATACCCCCAAGATGAGCCAGTCAAACCTCACACCACAGATGCAAATTATCCAGGGTGTACCTCTCAGTGCCTCAGGTGTTCAGGGACAACCCATTAACTTTATGGTGCCAATAACATTCAGTCCACCACTTACTCCTCAGAGTGAGTCTTCTAGTCCAACCATGTTCTCGTTCCCTTCCACTCCGTGCACTTTCTCTACTGTTGAACAGATACAGAGCATCTCTATGGCTTCATCGAAATTGACCAGTCCAGTTCCTCTGACCAATCAGAGTTTATTGACACCCACTGAAAGACCAACAATCTCTGCTTCCACATTCATCACACCAACTGAAAGGCCGCAGGTTCTGTCCTCCAAATTCTTCGGTTACACCCCTGGTGGATTCCAGAGTCCTTCAGTATCCATTGTACCTACTATGACCAAAGATATCTCAAGTTCCACAGCAAGGAAACTTGATCTCCCAGATATTGCCAGTGTGAACTGTTAATAGTGCAAAAGTAATTAACTTAAATGGTTGATAATGATTATTATAATGTGTGTCTACAAGGATTTGCTTGGTGCATGGATTTACAAGCTTGTGTAAGTGTTACTAAATGAACTATTCAGAATAGATGTTGATTTTTCAGTTGTGCCTGGTTTGATTGTTTTATGATTGAATGTACCCGGCGCAGGGGTATTTAGATGTCTGATTTTTATCCATTTGTTAATTATTACTATATGAGAGTGAATATGCAATGTGCAGCTGGGAATTATTTAAGTGCGGGAATGTTGTCGTGAATGACGATGCGCACGTGTGTATATATGTATGTAGTTGAGGCGTTTATCTGTATAAGTGGAATATATATATATGGAAAGCATGACGGAGATAGCTAGCCTATCTAGAATCCTGTTGCCTATTGAGGATTATAAAGAAAACAGTATGGATGTTGAAAGGAATTTTTATTTTATTTTTTTATGTGAAATTTTAAGTGGCAAGAAAAATTCCATGGAGTTGTATGTAGAATGACCAGAAAACAATGCTCAGTGTTAATTTAGCATTACTGTGATAACATCGCACACAATTTTAGTTCTTTTTTTTTTTAGATTCAGCAAAATTTTTAATTCATTCCGTTAGTTTTAAGATCCATCTCATCACCTTCATCATAAATTATGATTTCATTGTTGTCATCACTACTCCTGGTTTTGTTTTTCTCATTGTTATGCATGGATTTAATGCTTATTACATTCAATGTATGTTATGAATATTCATCTGCTCATTAGTGCCAGATTTTTGTATTTATATTCACAGAAATATATATCATTAATTTCAAATCATTTGCATGAACCAAGAAATGGTATTAAGAATGATTAAATATTTCACAAAATTATCTCCATATAAAGTCATTACAATTCAGAATTGTTAAGTTTTTAATATTTTAGTTTTTTTATCACTACATCTGTGCCTAATATCAATTATTATTTTAATTTAAAACATGCACAGAATATTTTGTATATATATTATCTGTACAGGGAAGCATCTACCTAATATAATATAATAATAAACTATTTAATAACATCTTAATATCTTTGTTGAATTGTTTTTCCCTAGTTAGGGCCCCACATCAACGATGCAGGTGCCCTATAGTAATCAGGATGTCCATCCATTCGTCTGTCCAGGATTGCTTTTATCTTTTGCATACTTTTGAAATATAATGGAATGTTTTTAAAATTTTCCGGGCCAATTGGATTCAAAACAGACAAGCTAATCAGCCATCTTGGAATTCAACATTAGAAAATTCATGTTCCTTTTGCGCTGATAAACATTTTGTTACGACATAGCGTAGCAAAGTTGGTCAAAATACAACGAAAAAGTTAACTGATAGGTCAAGGTCAGATTTACATCTCTTAATTGTTTAACATTTTGTTAAGACATTATCAAGTTGCTTGAAATTGAACAAGGTGTCAAGTGACCAGTTCTGTGGTATATTTACATATCAATATAAAATATTCAAAACATTTTACTTTGCAAATTGTATGTTGATCAGAACATCAGATTTTATTTAAACTTTCCTGCTTTACAAAATGTGCAGTGTAACAGTTCGTGTGGTTATATATAATTAGAAGCCAGGAAAATACTTGAAAGTAGCTTAAAGTATATAATCTTATTTGGCTGATGACTCAAAAGGAGGCAACAACAACACAGCAAAGCAATCAGGATGTGTACACCCAGCCAAGGGCCAGCAAAAGTTACGTATACCAGTACCTATTGGTGGAGGGTGCTCATACTTTATATAAATGAGGCAGGTTTTACCCCCTCCGCACAGTCATATCACATGGATACTTGTGTTAGATCCCCTAATGGTTCAATTGTCAGATGGCCCTCTTCTTTATCAAGATATCAATTTGTGTTTAATGTTGGAGACACACTTCTGATACTTGTATTCCTCAAACTTAGAAAATTAAACATCGACTGTAGTGAAATGTGAGGGTTATAGCATGCCATTGAACAACTCTGTGTAAGGTGGTGCTAATCGTATTTCATTGCAAGATCGTATGTAACACTATAGCATTTGATGGGGACAAGAATTGTGTCCGTCCGTTCTTTCTACACTACTTTTCACTGGAACGTCCTACTTGGGGAATAGGTTCACCTAGGACAATGACCTACATTTTGACCTTTTACTTACATCAAAGAAAAAAGTGTTTCTGGTCACTTTTCTACACTACTTGTCACTGGAACTTCATACTTGGGTCATGGATTCACCTTGGTGAGGTGGAGTGTCATGTGCCAAAGTAGGTTACTATGACCTACAATTTGACCTATATCAAAGAAAAGTTTGTCCAGAACCTTCCTTTACCACCTGTCACTTGATCATGGCCAGGGGTTCTTTTAGGTAATGCAGTGTATCAAATGTAGGTTACTATGACCTAGAGTGACCTACATTTTGACTTAGAAGTTCAAAGAAAATTAAGATTAGTAATTTCTTAATTCTTCCATATTTATACCACCAACTACAATTTCAACTGGGTGTGTCCAACAATCAGTGTAGAATTAGTTTCAACACCAATGTATTGTTTGTGCATTCTTGGTTCGTGTATTTAATTTCACATCAGGTGGGAGAACTATTATTCGTCCACTGTCTTGTTATCATATTTCTTGAGAAGTACCAGAGAGATTAGTGTGGTCATCGAGACAGTGAAGTTACACTTATGGAGAATCGATGGACTGGGGGGTTGAGGAAGGGGTGTGGTCATGGAGACAGTGAAGCCACACTTACCGATAGTTGATGTGTAGGGAGTGTGGTCATAGAGACACGGAAGCCACACTTACCGATAGTTGATGTGTAGGGAGTGTGGTCATAGAGACAGTGAAGCCACACTTACGGAGAATTGATGGACTGGGGGGTTGGGGAAGGGGTGTGGTCATGGAGACGGTGAAGCCACACTTACCGATAGTTGATATATACTGGGGTGTGGTCACAGAGACAGTCAGGGTTAGCACGGGCCTTGAGAAAGTCTTGAATTTCACCTTGGGCCTTGAAAAGCCTTGAATTTCACCTTGGGCCTTGAAAAGCCTTGAAAATTGGTTTACAGCCTTGAAAAAGCCTTGAATATTAAGGTTTCATTAGGATAAGTGAAACCCTGGCCACTGATCATTTGGATTCAACTTTGTCCATGTTGCCTCCCCTACAGACGTTAATAATTACCATATGTCAAGTTGTATTTTTATCAAGTGGATAGGTGTAAGTTTCCTTTTTGTTCTCTTGTTCCCTCTCAAGATGGCTTAGATGACGGGTAAAATGGGCCTTGAATATTTAACTAAGACATTGAAAAAGCCTTGAAAAGGCCTTGAATTTGGTTTGACAAAATCCGTATGAACCCTGACTGTTTTGAGGAGGAAGTGTGGTCATGGAGACGGTGGAGCCAAACTTACGGAGAATTGATTGGCTGGGTAGTTAGTGCGGGGAGGGGTGGACATGATATAACATATATATACGGACTGTATTTCTTTCATTATGATAAACGAAATTAGGAGAAAGAGAAATACATCAGGAAAATGTACGTCACGTCCCCGTGTTGTATAAAAGATAAGCTGTTTTCAGATGTTCACAGATTTAATTACGGTATGACATTCACTGGAGAAACGTGAACTAGATATAATCAGACATACGTACATGTATATCTATTTTCGACAGAACTTCAATAGAAATATTAAACTAGTTTATTTCAGGTTGCGGACAACAAATAATAAAAAAAAACAAAAAAACACAAGTATACCTAGTTGGTTAAACGTAGGTGAAATAACACGGAAGTCATGCCCCGGACAAGCTCTAATTTCGAAAAAAAAAGTGACATTTGACCTCAAATGACCTATAACTTTGAGCTATTTTACTCGCCAGGTGACGAGATATAGCCATTTTTACTCGCATTTCGGAATTTTTACTCCGAAAAAAAATGTGGGATGCACAACTACATGTTATACTGATCATGTATACCAAGTTTAGTTAAAATCGGAGAAGCACTTTAGAAGGAGTTGTCCGGACAACTGTTGCGTGACAGACAGACAGACGAACCCTCCGTTCGTAAACCTATAGTCCTCCCGTTTTTCAAACGGCAGGAGACTAATAAAGATGTGGTAGGAGTAGGGCTAATATGTGTTTCTAATAATACTAACCAAAACCAGAGACATATAGATCTATAAATGTCTCTGCCAAAACGGACGCCTGCCATATATGTCTCTGATATTTTATATTTTTTAACAAGCCAGTGCGCTGAAAATTATTCAGTAGACAAGTATGCATAATAAAATATATATTCATTAGACAAGTATGCATAATAAAATAGTCTTAGATGTGAAATTATCACTTTCGTTCCAAGAATACAAATTCAAACTCATTATACATTTTACCCGTGACGTCTGTTCGCATGTATAAAACAATACAAACGTGCAAACAATAGACTTGCCAATTCAAAGAGAAATTGTTAAAAAGGGAAAAAAAAACTTGTTTTAACATTAAAGGCGTAACGCTTGATGATAAATTACTTCATTAGTAGATAATTTAATCACGGACTTAGATATACACAAACTTGTTTTCTGTTGTATTTGGTATAAAGCTCAAAACTTAATTGCTTTATCATTGTTTTATCCTATAGACAATGTATACCCCTTTCGTCAGGTAAATCGTGTAGGGCATATCACTGAGTGTGAAATCTCACAGGTATGACACCGTTTTCATATGCATAGGATCAAAAGAAATCAGGTCAAATAGAAAATAAGTGTTAATTTTCAACAAAGAGGTATTTTAGATCGTCCCTTACTCAAAGAACTATCGATAAGGGATGCCATTAGACCAGTAATATTTACTGAAAGGATTACCACGTGGTCTTTCATCTGGCGCGAGGCGGCGTTCTTTGAACGTCATAGCTTATCAGATGCGGTCATTACGTCCGTAAACAACTGTAAACTGGCGCGGATCACTTTGACCATAAGCTACATTTGTATATATGTTAGGTTACGTCACTTAGCGGTGATTATGGCTAAAGTTTGGCGGGAAATAAGGTATAAGTTTATAATCTAATTTGGCGGGAATTAATCCCTCCTTATTAGTTCCACCAGTTTCAGCAAAGTCAAAGAAGAGAAATTAATAGAATTATAGTGTGCATATACATCTCAAATTAAAGAACCAGGGATGTATATATCACTATAATAACTATATTATTCCAGGGACATATAATATATATATGTCCCTGATTATTCGGAGCATTTATTTGACAAGCAGTAAACCACCGTGTTACTCTCGTTTATCAGGAGTAGATCTCAGATTTCGTTGAAATAAGCTCTTATAAGTATTTCTGATTTTGTTGAAATAATTAAGCTCTTATATGTAGATCTCTGATTTTGATGAAATTTCCGGGTACGTAGACTGTGGTATTTGAGGGAAAAATGCATTTTAATCGATTTCTATTCCCTTCAATCAAATCGGTTGCACTTGCCCTCGGGGAACAATCCCTAGTGAGCTGGTCAGTGTTTTACGTCACAGGTCCGTAATGACTTCCCATGTACACACCCATTCAAGGACAATGGGCCTGTCAGCTGGTGGCTATATGCTAACGTGTGCTCAGTCTGTATCCGTCATCTGCAAATGATTGATGTCACGCGCGAGAGGATGGCGGGAACATAGCCTTGTGTTGTCTGCTTTGATCTGACAATTTTACTTCTTAAAATGGCGGGAATTTCTTTATGATATCGGGTACCGTACGGACGTCAGCCCCCGGGGTAGGTAACGGTTGTTACGTAACAGAACCAGTGTCACGAGGGCAGGTAATTATGACCTATTTGAGGTGTGCTTTTATAGCAAGTCTAAGGCAATTATGTCAACAAACGGTTGTGATTCGCGTGTCAAATAGGCATGAAAATCTCGTAAAAATCAAAATGCAGTGAGTTTTTAGCGCTGAAGTGTCAAGTGTCCATACGTTAAAATAATCGTAATTGCAATTTAAATGCTTTATTGTGGATATATAAACATTTATGTTGGACCAGGGACCTGTTTGAAAATCTCATTTTACAGTATATAATTATACTTTCCCGTTTTCAATCTTCATTATTGAAAACACGGACTAATTATATATATGTCTATGATTTCATCATCGGCAGATAATTGAGGTCTCTGGATGAGATCAACCGTATAATAGACGAATCAAGTTAATTCTACCATCTTTCCTGTAAGATCCTTGGTTTTAGAAAGCAGATACCTCAACGATGGACATGGTGACAATTTTTACCAATAGTTCCTGGTCCGGCGCGTGGTATTGTCGACCTTTGAAATAAATACCTTAAAGTTACTATGTAAAAAGACCAGGCATAATGTATCTAGTAGAATTACTATCGTCAGAAATACGAAAGAATTAACAAACCTGTCAAAGTTATCAACTTATCTACTAAGAGAAGGAGAGATGCCCTGTAGTAGTGATACCTTAAAGTAGAAAAAAACTGAAGTGGTGGTTTTTATGAATGGTTCCAAGTTAAAGGAGACTGAGAAATGGTATTACAATGGGTGTATGTATATTAGAAATCGTTAACAGTTTTAGTTATCTCGGAATTTTTGATGAAATGTAATGGAAACTTTTGGACAACACAAGAGAAAATAGCTCAACAAGGGCTGAAAGCATTATTTGCAATACTAAATTATGTAAAAACAAATATTTCAATGTCGAAACTCAATTGAGTGTTTTCGATACTTTTGTAAGTAGCGTTTTGAACTACGGATCTGAAGTGTGTGGGGGGGAGGGGGGGGGGGGGGGGGGGTCATAAAGCGCCTAATATTGAAAAAATGTATTTAGAGTTTTGCAAGAGAATTTTAGGTGTCAAGAAAACTACTCCAAATATTATGGTATATCATGAATTAGGAAGACTTCCATAACATTTCATTCGAAAAAGTAAAATTTTCAAATATTGGCTGAAAGTTAAAAAAAAATCAGACAATTGTATTTTAAAGGCATGTTATGATGAAATGACTGAAAAGGGTAGTGAGTGAACAAAAAACGAATTGTATAGAATAGGTTGAGGATATTTTTGGCAGGCAGAACATATTGAAAATGAGAGCGAAATGTTAATCATGATTAGAAATAGACTGAGAGATATTTTTCAATAAGAGTGTTTTAACTATATAAAATCATCAATATGTTCACTTTACAAATTTATTAGTGGCAATTTTTGTCTAAAGCTGTCTTTGACAAAACCTATTTGTTCACAATACATTAAAGAAATCGCAAAAATTAGGCTGTCTTCTCATCAGTTGAATATTGAAATTGGCCGTTTTAATCAGATAAATAGAAACTGTGGCGATATTGAAGACGAGTACCATTTCATAATATTTACCATTGTATGGCACTGCCACTATATAACCCTACCAATTCAGTTGCGAGTTCACCAGCTTATGAACTGCCACCTGAAATTTGAATTTGAAAATTTCAAAAAAAAAATCACACGACAAATAAAAAATCGCAGATGGTAAATATAAGCATTGGAATGCTTAAATAAAATGTAGCTTTTACGCAGATATCAGAAAACGTTTCATCAAACCGTACTACTTTACAAAAACTTGTATGCAGAACTTTTTACAACTTTTAGAAAAAAAGAAATATTAAAGATCTTTCAAATCTAGGGAAATTTATTATTTTCGGCAACAAAAGACGATAGTTTCTAGAAATTTAGTAACAATAATAATAATTCCCAAAAAAAAATGAAATCACTCTCTACACTTGCGCTGCGGTCGTGTATGTGTCGTCTGTGTGTTTCCGAACTTTATTAATTGTACATGTATTTATGTTAGTTTTCACAGTATATGTTTAATGCTCTGTATTTGTTCAATGTTCAATGTTTATTAACTTTAAGCCTGACGGCTCATAAGCACACTAAAAGATTACATCATATAATTTACAGTCCTTAATATATAATACAAATTAACGAAAGATGGACAGCATTGATATAATTACTTTACATATAACAAGATCTATCAAAGTATATTATATTGAAAATGAATACTAAAGTAAGGTTGCAGATGTTTAACATTTCTGAGCGGTAATATCGAATGGATAAGTTAGTGGAGTATACAATAGTGTAGTCAGGGGATAGACGGCTATAATGTTGGTAAACTGATATGAGTGAAAACAATATAAGCTAAAGCTGTGATCTAGAACGTGCTGTAAAACACAATTTCAAGTATTTCCCTAAATTACAAAGCTCTTTCCTGTTACATACAGACAACAGCTGGATAAGTTTATATGATAATGGGCGATTCCAGTAATACATTATAATGAACTTCTTTCGATTACCTTTATAGAATGGACATATTAAAACAAAATGAAACTCGCCCTCTAACTGGTATTGGTCACAATAACGACAAATTCTATTCGCCCTTGGAATATTGCGATACCTACCTTCTTCTACACAGAGCTGGTGAGATGACTGTCGTAATTTCGAAATGAATTTAAGATAAATATCTGGAATAGACTTAAATAGATAAAATTGTTACGTATAGGTATCAATAAGGATTTTTTTTTTTTTTTTTTGTTTGACCACATTTCAACAAATTCATTTCTAGCTTGAATAAAATTATCTATCAGACGCTGCTTAAAACAATGTAAAAACACCCTTTCATTATCGACATAATGAGTAAACCAAACATCATTGTACTGTATACCGCTAGGTTTAAAGTAATACATGAATTGAATTGAAACGACCGACACCGGAAATAGCTCCAGCCTGAAGCGGGGCAGCGGTAAGTAATTTTGTAATATTTCTTGGTTAGCAACATTATATTTGCAAATTGATTGATCACATAGTAGGACAGATGTCAGTGGACATTTCATCGCACAAAGGGATTCAAATAATGTACACAGAAATAAACAAACATGTGAAACATGTACGTAGTACCGGTAAATTTTGTGAGTTCCGTGAACATGAACCTGGAATTCGCAAAAACTAAGGTGCTAACATGTAAAGTATCGGTCGAGATTTGATAAATATATCATAGGTATTATGTTGAATCAATATTTGTAACGAGTCTGTACAGCAAAGAGTAAAAAATTGACAAAACCATTTTGCACTTGTGTACGGCGTATAGTTTTTTTTTTATCTATGCGCCGTACACAAAAAAAAGCTATCCGCCGTACAATAAGTAAAGAAATAAATGTCATTTTACTGTGATATAAGCAATATTTGGCCATAAATGATGATATGAGATGTTAATGATTACAAGTTTTCAACTTTTTGAATCTGTATCTTCCGTTTCACACAACGTTTAGATATGTTAAACAGCTGAAAACATATTTGGGCGAGCGAAAACGTCGGTACTAAGCACCTTATTTTAATTAAATTAACATGTATTTTCCATTCATTCATAAAGTTTATGATCGGTATCCAGAACACAAACATCTGTCCTATTATATGATCAATCGATTTGAAAATATAATGTTGCTTACCAAGAAATATTACAAAATTACTTACTGCTGCCAGTTTGTGTTTTCGCCTGTCCTCGCTTCAGACTGGGCTATTTCGAGGTAAGCTAACAACAAATGGCTGAAGCGTACAGTTCTTATAGGATATTTGACCACGTCACTACTAAATATGTGTTAATACATGCTGCATGTACTTGACAACTATAGTTAATCTTAGATGGAAATTGTAGATTATGAATAAATCAATTGAGTTGTTTCTTTTGATTTTGTTAACAATACTGGTGTCTTTTCGTAGATTCACTGGAAATATATTATCTTGGCAACCATGGGTACCGTAGTTACCAGTTACCAACGTCGCAACACACACTGAATTTTAATTTCTTCGTACTTTATTTAACGATCTGATTGATGTAAATTAATTTAAGGATTATAACTCATTTTGACAGCGTATACTGTAGTATGCCCGCAGTTGGCAACGAATATATCCAATGGAGCACGAACACGCTAACCATAGGAAATGTTCGTTTCCAACTGCGGGCATACTACCGTATACGCAGTCAAAATGAGGTACAATCCTTAAATTAATAAAAAAAATTGTTCTTTGCGTGTGAATGTTATGTTAATTATAACTGAATCCATCCCCGTTTCACCTTCGCAGGGGGAACGTTATACCTTAATGTCCTTCAAAGATCCAAATTTGATATTACCTAATTAGCATTTATGATATCAAAAGTGCATGGCATGTTATTCCATACACGCCACATGTAAAACCTGATGTCCGACCATACAAACAAAGGCTAATAGACGTACATATTGATGAAAGTTATCAATAATTATTACAGAAACGTTTTAACAGGTGTTTGTTAAATTCAAATGGTAAAATATTTTGTGAATTGCATTTTTGGTTAGAACATAACCAAAAAGTTTTTTATAGATTATTCTTATTCTACTTCTAAATCGAATTAAAGCTGGTGTTCTTCATGGGGATACGATCCTGCCTTCCTAAATATGCTTTGTGAAGCAATAACTATAAACGATTACTCGGTTTCCATTTTTACCGGCTTTATTATTTTTTTTTTTTTTTTCGAGCTTTATTTTTAGCACATGAACAAAACGGCAACAAACAGAACAGAAGTCAAAATAACGACACGACATCAGTATCTTAATAGAATACATGTGTACAGACACATCTCACTCGGTTCTAAAGACTGCATAGCAAGTCTGAAATATTTATATAGGATACAAATTTCGTGACCACTTATTTCAGGATTAAATAGACTTCAGATATGAGAAATGTTTCAAGGAGAGGAGCATTTACAGTGAAAAACAGAAATGTAATTCGTCGTCCGATGAATTGCAGGTTTTGAAAAAGTCTGACCTGTCTCTCGGGATTATCCATACCTGCCTCCATATCTGCCACTGGGGGATATTTTATGAAAAATATTCGGAAATCACAGCGATAGTTGACGATGAATTAATGCTTTTACGACATTTTAATATATATATATATATTTGTTAACAATCATATCGATCTCTTCCATAACTTCCTGATCTAACTATTGACCGCTAAAGTGCGACAAACATGTATATACTACCAGCCAATCATAGAACATGACTATTGTGATCAGCGGAGTTCCAAGCATGCCGTGATTGTGGTATTAGACAGCCTGTCATTATCAACTGTCAAGTAAACATTGTAATGGGATTGAAAAATGCTTAAAACACAGCAAATCGTTCGCCACTTTCTTGGTACCAATTGATGGGGTATACACAAATTTCATTATTCAAATATAAACCCTCGAATTGACCGAGCCCTAAATGTATGCGCCTGATTGTGCATTTTAATATTTATAGTCAGATTTGGATCGTGACTGGAGGTTCAGTCAAATATTACTTTTATGAAAACGGTACAGATGTTGTTTTTCTCCAAATATTACCAATCTGATTAAAGTTAGGGACATTTAATAATTTAATAATATATGTCACTGTTAAAATCATATCTCGATTTTCGTTCCCGTTCCGTAGACAACTCGGATACGGAGCGGTGTTCATACCGAATTTTATTCTTGCCACCCAATTAAAATGTGCTATATACACAAGGGACGGTCCAAATACACGTAGACTTACAAATTCTCAAGTCCTTGCGAACGGCTAGCGCAGTTGCATATGCAATTCATATCTTCTCCAAATGCATCCAAACCTGCTGTTCATCGTACATCTTGTCTTTCCAGTCTTTTTTGTTTTAGCACAGCGAAGGCAAAGTTTTAAATTTAAATGAAGAAGTCTAGAAGATTTCGAGGAGTTAAACCTAAAAAACCAATATGTGGCCCACAGGTCAGATTAGACAGGTTTTCTACCAAAATATTGTGTCCCGTATAATGTCGGATAGATTTACCCGACCAATCGCTTTTCTGTTCAGATTGGTTTACAAGACCAATACATAATTTCTTGGAAGGTTCCAAATTTGGAAGGTTTATTTAACAACTATTGTGTGCCCCACAGTCAGATTATACAGGGTAAATGGAGCAATATATTGTAATATTAAAGGTGTCAGATTAGACAGTTAACCTGGCCAATATGACATGCCCCCTTAGTGTCGGATTAGACAGGTTAACATGACCAAAATGACATGCCCCTCAGAGTGTCAGATTAGACAGATTAAGATGACCAATATGACATGTCCCCCAGTGTCGGATTAGACAGGTTTACTTGACCAATATGATGTGCCCTTCAGAGTGTCAGATTAGACAGGTTAACCTTACTAATACAGGGCTCAAAGTGGATAATTTTTCCAGGTTGCCTATATGGCCTTAAGTCATAAAATCTAGGCGCCAATTGGAAAATTTAGCCGCCTGGCCTGGTTGTCTTTAAGCGTCTTGGATTGCATGTTAGTATTGACGGCAACCATTGGAAGATTAACAAAACTGCAAAATTACACAATATTTTTAGTGGCCATTTAGGTGCCTTAAAGGTCATAAAGGTCATTAACTGGTCGCCAATGATGAATTTAAGGCGCCACTTTGAGCCCTGCAATATTTTTGTTTCCAAAGCCAATCAGTTGTAGGCCACAGTGTGTTGGATTAGACAGGTTAACCTGACCAACATGTTGTGTCCCACATGGTGTCAGATTAGACAGGTTAATCTAACCAATATGTTGTGTCCCACATGGTGTCAGATTAGACAGGTTAATCTAACCAATATGTTGTGTCCCACATTGTGTCAGATTAGACAGGTAAATCTAACCAATATGTTGTGTCCCACATGGTGTCAGATTAGAAAGGTAAATATAACCAATATGTTGTGTCCCACATGGTGTCAGATTAGACAGGTTAATTTAACAAATATGTTGTGTCCCACATGGTGTCAGATTAGACAGGTTAATCTAACCAATATGTTGTGTCCCACATGGTGTCAGATTAGACAGGTTAATCTAACCGATATGTTGTGTCCCACATGGTGTCGGATTAAACAGGTTTGTGCCACTCAAACATTTCATACTTTGTACATGTGTATGTCATCAGATATAAAACATGTTTTTACACACAATATGAGAAATAAAGAAAATCTAATGATTCAGTTTTTATTTCATCTCATTACAGTCAACATATATACACCATCATAGTACATAGATACCATATCAGACATCACTGTACACTCAAACATTGACAAATATCGCTCTCACTTTTACTCCCAAACATTGGCAAATATCTGTCTCACCTGTTCTCCAAAACATTGACAAATATCTCTCTCACTTTTACTCCCAAACATTGACAAATATCTGTCTCGCCTGTTCTCCAAAACATTGACAAATATCTGTCTCACCTGTTCTCCAAAACATTGACAAATATCTGTCTCGCCTGTTCTCCAAAACATTGACAAATATCTGTCTCACCTGTTCCCCAAAACATTGACAAATATCTGTCTCACCTGTTCTCCAAAACATTGACAAATATCTGTCTCGCTTGTTCTCCAAAACATCGGCAAATATCTGTCTCACCTGTTCTCCAAAACATTGACAAATATCTCTCTCACTTTTACTCCCAAACATTGACAAACATCTGTCTCGCCTGTACTCTCAAACAGAAATATCTTGGGCCTGAATTCTTGAACATTGACAAATATCTCCCAGGCATGTACTCTCAAACATTGACAAACATATCTCTCGCCTGTACTCTCAAATACATGTCTTTACAAACATGCCTCTGACCAATACATTAAATTATAAGTCAGAGTGTATTGTTTTATATAGGCTCAGACACATTCAATTTGAAAGTTCATTCAGTATGTGTTAATGTGCTGTGTATTGGAACTTATCAGGACCTGCAACAAAAGACCAAATGGACCTGTATAGTTCTCCTTTATGTGAATTACTTTGCTGATCCTAAACCATGCAGTAAATTAGAAAGCCGGAAGCTACTTGTCTTTTATGATGGCTCTTGTCCTCATGGTTATTGAGAAAACATTTCAAAGGAACATGTTGATGCAAGAGACAATGTATGCTGCACCTTGTCATGAGCTCACCTCACCAAAAGAGCTAAATGTTAAGGTCTTATGTATCAAAGTGATGTAAAGGATGATGAGATTTTTATGGAATAATCTGTTGATGATAGGAGTGGATTCACAGTTTATCCAGTCCCTATTGAGTAAGTTCAATTGCAAATCTACAACTTGAAAAAAAAATGAACGACTTGAAAAAATCATTCAGTATCTATTTCTAGATAACAGTGGTGATTTCCATGGATTATGTCTTTCATGTACAACAATATATAATTTATCATGAAGATGTCTCAACTTTTGTGAGTTTCATGGCAATTAATCTTCGTTTTAAAGTTTTATCGAACTTGTCCAAGCTTTCATGATAAGTGAAGTTCTTACAAATTAGAACATGTCAATACTGTGGAGATACTGAATGCCCACCAAACCAACAGACTGACCAACAACTTATAATAATAAACACCTCGGTCAGTGCTAGAGTTTCAAGGTGTGTAATTTGAGCACTACCTGTGAGGTAACCACAAGCTACTACAAAAATATCTCAGAGTAGCCCTTGCTGTTTATGAGGTAATAAACCAACAAACAAGCAATACATAGTAATAGTTTTTCAAGTAATTCTTGGACTTAACATGAAGCATTTGTACTTTTCACATTGTATAATTTTTCTACAGTTGGCATAATAGAAGACCTGCTTCATCAGCATATATGGGTAGCGTTTCACTGGTGTTGACCTAGCCCTTGTTTTAACATCGACAGTAACTGAGCCAGAAACAAAGTGTATTCATCCTCAGCGAGGAAGAAAATATGGGTGACACACCATTAAGATATTATACCAGCTTATATAAGGTTTGAAGGCCTTACAGCAATCCTATAGAGTACAGGATATATAGCCTTTAAAATCCTATCCAAAAATACATTTGTGTATGTAAAGATGAAAGTAATACCAAATTATAATATAACAGTATTATGGTATCTTTAAAGTACTGTTTTGATATTAGCTACTGGCTTGATCAGTTTTCATCGTTTAAACCATTATCACAATTTTCTGTCACATTTCAAACAACACTGGGCTGTACATGAATCTGTTGTCTACATGTTCCATAGATGTAATACATGCTGGGAGCTTTCATTTTGTTGGTATAACCGGATCATCTAGAGATCTGATAATTTCCTAAATGTACATGTAGGTCACAGAACTTGCCAACACATCATATTGGAACACAGGACAAGATCCATTTTAAACATTTGTATCCGATCAAAATATTGTTAAGATTGCTTTTTCTGGATTTTCTGGCGAACACCATATTCCCGTGCAAGCCTGATTAACATTAAAGTTTTAAGTTATTTATAAATAATAACACAAATCAATCCATAGACTTCTTGGCTCGTTTGGCTTTTGATGGACCATTCGTTTCCTTGACAATTTTGGGTTGTGATGCTCCATCTTTTGACTTGGCACTCTTGGACTTTTTCAGGCCCTTCATCTTACGGGTTTGTAACTTCCCTAAATCTTGTTTGTCCATGTGAATTCTGCCAAGTTTGGAACCAAAAGGATTGTGGGAAACATTCTTTATTTTTCTTGGCTGCAACAGAAACAGATTCATTTTATATGTGTTATTTACAATAATCTCTTTTAATAAAGTTGAGGAAAACTTCCTTTGTTGAATTATCTTTTAGTGAATTGTCTGCATCAGAGAAATAATCAATCCTCTTTAACTTTATCACTTTTAGTAAGAGAACATGACTCTCTCCTCAGGATGCATATGTCTCTGAAATAAACATGTCTAAGTATAAAACCAAATAGGTATGAGGCATCCCTTAGAAAAAGCTAGAGGAAGTTTAGTATTCAAATATCATTTATATCGTAAATAAATTCAATCTGATTAAATAATCAGAATCCTTGTATGGATTGAAAAAACAAAGGATATGATGTAATGCCTCCAATAATTCTGGAACTGACATAAAAGAAAAGTGACTCACAGATATCCCCACTCCCCCAACCCCACCCCACCCCACTCCCCCAACCCATCCCACCCTAGAACTCATTTTCTGATATCCCTAATAAAGTTTTAACATGTTTCTAGTAAAAATTTAATACAGGAAATGATAGAACGATTTGATAATACAGACCTTGGCTGTTTTTGGTTGGCGTAGAGAGCGTTTGTAGAGATCGTCTGAGGCGAGTTTTGTCCTCCGTATGACAAAGTCCAAAGATGGGCCCATGTCCTCAAGCTCTACTCTAGGGGTCTTACTGCCAGACTTTTTCATCTTGATCCTGTATTGAAATAATTTGGTACATTTTGTTATTTTCAAGATTAAATGGTTATATCACTTCCTAATATCTTTCTATAATTAATTTTCCATTGTTTGTATGCAGAATGCGGCTTTCTGATTGGTTGAGATTTTTTTTTTCATACCACTATGAAAACAAGAGCTGTTGGAGAACAGCATAGCTCGTCTCACAAATGTTTGTCAATAAATAATTAAAATATATTAATAGGAATGGTTTCGAAAATTGCATTAATAATATCTATATTGTTTACTTGATCAGATTATGTTTTGTGAATTCATGCAATTTTCAAAACCATACCAATTTATATATATATAAATTATTTATTGACAAACATTTGCGAGACAAGTTATGCTGTTGTAGATTAAATGAAGATATTAAACACAAATGTAATTGCTTTTGGACATATTTCTTCAATTTTTTGACAACATATCCTAATGGTAGTTGTCTCCCTTGAAAAATGTTGACCGGTATAAATTGTCTATTGTGACGTTTTCATATTGTTTTATATTCAGTTTCACCCCAAGAAAGGATAGTGTAACTCCATAGGGACTCTTTTACCAAATATCAGCACCCTAGTACAATCATAAAGTGATGTGTTAAAAAGCTTTCAACATTTGCACGAAAATTTTAAAAAAATGTGTTTTTTCCTCAAAAAAACATTTCAGTAGTTTAACTCAGGAAAGGGATAACTTAACCCCTACAGGGAACCTAATACCATTTATTACTATGCCTTTCAACACTCACAATATAAACTTCACACAAAGTCCAAAGATTTAAAAAAAAAAAAAAAAAAAAAACCCACAGATTTAAAAAGAAAAAATCCAATTTTTTTTTAAAAGTTTTACTCCAGGAAGTGATTGTCTTACTCCATTGACTCTATTGCCAATTATCAGCACCCTAGTACAATTATAAAGTGATGTATTAATACCTTTTAGCACTTGCACCAAAAACTTAACATAAAAATTTTCTAAGCCCAAAATTTTTCAAAAATCTGTTTTTTTTCCAAAAAATCTTTTAGTATAACTCCGGCAGGGGATAGTTTGACCCCACAGGGACCATATTACCATAAATTACTATGCCTTTCAACACTTGCACCAAAAATTTAACATTTGGAAAACCAACGCCGATGCCGGAGTGACAACAAGCTCTCACTCTTCTTCGAAGAGCCGAGCTAAAAATGGCGCAAAAAATGTGAAGTCACAATACGACAATTGACATTGCATATTGATTTGAGAAAAAGAATCCCATATAAAACCAGTAAAATTGTACATAAAATATGTTTTAAATTAGAAAATTAATTTCAAAAATTAATTACAAGCGTTGATGTCAATTATTTTTTAGTTTCATAGGGATATGAACACAATTTTGTTTGCAAACTTCCGCAATGCGGATTCATACAGTTTGCAAACAAAATTTTTTTCATACCCTGATGAAACTAAAAAATAATTGACATCAACGCTTAAATATCCTATTATAGTTTAGATATTATATGTAAATCAGGTAATTAATCTATAACTTCTGTAAAAAAAATAAGTTACTTCATAAGAATTTATATTCTATAAACATCAAAGCATATAAAGTGAAAGACATGAAACATGTATTAGAGTTTTTCTTCCATTAACTGATACCGAAACAAGCCTATTGGGCATTCCTAACGCAATACATGTCCCCTACCCGCTCTCACTAAAAATAGTAGCAGTAACTTTGACCTTGATCTAAAAACCCTGGAACTTGTTCAAGATATTATAGTCCTTTATCATTGAGTCAAGTTTGATCAAAATCCCTTAAGGAATGAAGCTGTTCAAGTGCTGACAAACTTTGACATTACCTACATACATACAAGGCAGATAGAGAGGAATACTAAATATAAAAATTCCCTCCTATTTCACTGGTAGGGGACTAATTAGAGAATCTAACAAAAGCTGGACAGACAAACGTATGTAAAAGAAGTGCTTATTGTAACGAGGCCCATTACATATGTCCCCCAAACAACCATCTGATGATAGAGGGCTACAAATAAACCGTGACACAACTACAGTGTGGGATGACTACATCCACAAAGTTTCAAAAAGATTGGATAAAAACTGTTGATATCTGGACAATATTCTAAGACCGATGGACAACCTTCAAGATTCAAGTTGAATCTTTCAAAGTCCCTGTAAGAGTACTTCTTACTACATGTGCCCTCAATGCGCCCAGTTTGGTACATGTCTATGTATAGTGCTTTATCAACAAAAATCAGCTTACTTGTAGTTCCGAAGCAGTATTTTCCCATCTAAAGCAGTGATCTGTATTACATGTTCCAGACCAGCCAGCCGAAGCTGGCTTACTATGGGACCACGGAAAAAATCTGAAAAAAAGACAACATAAAAAGGTCAAACAAGTCTGTATCATTCATTTGTTCTATTACAACAGGGTGGCTTAGGGTAGGGATTTCATTACAAACTTCAGCTGAACTATATTTTACTACAGATATATTTTCATGATCAAATTTATTCATCAATTTAAAAAAAAACAAAAAAAACAGAAGTAAGCAGTTATGTAAAAAAAATCTGATTTTATTCCGGAAGAGCCATAAAAAGGATATACATTGTACCTATAAAAAGATTCTTCAATCTCCTGTGTTCTGTGTCCTGGTCAAAAGCTTCGCCAGCAAATAACAAGCAAGGCTTGCTACCTGTGTTACTTTTGGCTCCCTATAAAACATAAATAAACAGTTATAAAAATTACATAGCTCACATTTATAGGTGTGGCAAAGTGGTAACACATTTGCCTTTAACCTTGGTGGTAGAGGTTTGATTCCCCTTCTAGGACTCGCACAACTAAATCAGCTGGTGTTTCACGTGAACCAAGTTCCTGAGGAAAATGTGTTTCTTAGGTTTGTAGCTGTTTTCCTGAGTAAATAACATATGAAATGGGTACTTTCTATATACGAGAATAAAGATCTGGAAAATCAAAAACATATACATCTACTGAAAATAGAATGACGTAGGATTCGAGGTGTAACAAGGCAGGGATTCCCCAGGTGAGGGTTCATCAGTGTACTGTAAATGTCAGGGTTAGTCTTTCGAATACCTGTGTGCTCTTGTATGCCACTAAACCTATAAAATAACAACATTTATCCAATAGAAATATATTCAAACTTTAATATGATATAAATTTCACATCATTTGAACTTTAAACAAGCGAATGAAGGGATGGGGTCACTAGTAATAACATAAAGTAAATTATTAAGTTGTGCAAGTCCTTCTAATGGTGTTATTGATGGCATCATTTACATGTCCCCTTCTAATGACTTATTGATGGCATCATTTACTTCTCCCCTTCTAATGACTTATTGATGGCATCATTTACTTCTCCCCTTCTAATGGTGTTATTGATGGCATCATTTACATGTCCCCTTCTAATGACTTATTGATGGCATCATTTACTTCTCCCCTTCTAATGACTTATTGATGGCATCATTTACTTCTCCCCTTCTAATGACTTATTGATGGCATCATTTACATCTCCCCTTCTAATGACTTATTGATGACATCATTTACATGTCCCTTTCTAATGGTGTTATTGATGACATCATTTACTTCTCCCCTTCTAATGGTGTTATTGATGACATCATTTACTTCTCCCCTTCTAATGCTGTTATTGATGACATCATTTACTTCTCCCCTTCTTATGGTGTTATTGATGGCATCATTTACATCTCCCCCTCTAATGGTGTCAATGATGGCATCATTTACATCTCCCCTTCTAATGGTGTTATTGATGGCATCATTTACATCTCCCTTTCTAATGGTGTTATTGATGGCATCATTTACTTCTCCTCTTCTAATGGTGTTATTGATGGCATCATTTACATCTCCCCTTCTAATGGTGTCATTGATGGCATCATTTACTTCTCCCCCTCTAATGGTGTTATTGATGGCATCATTTACATCTCCCCTTCTAATGGTGTTATTGATGGCATCATTTACATCTCCCCCTCTAATGGTGTCAATGATGGCATCATTTACATCTCCCCTTCTAATGGTGTTATTGATGGCATCATTTACATGTCCCCTTCTAATGACTTATTGATGGCATCATTTACATGTCCCCTTCTAATGACTTATTGATGGCATCATTTACTTCTCCCCTTCTAATGACTTATTGATGGCATCATTTACTTCTCCCTTCTAATGGTGTTATTGATGGCATCATTTACATCTCCCCTTCTAATGGTGTAATTGATGGCATCATTTACTTCTCCCCTTCTAATGGTGTTATTGATGGCATCATTTACTTCTCCCCCTCTAATGACTTATTGATGGCATCATTTACTTCTCCCCTTCTAATGGTGTCATTGATGGCATCATTTACATCCCCCTTCTTATGGTGTAATTGATGGCATCATTTACATCTCCCCTTTGTCTCACCTGCATCTCATACATGGACTTAAAATTCTCAATTCCAAGCTCAAACATGTCTAGTATGTGGAAATCAAACATTCGCCCTGCAAAATAAACAAAACTCATTCAGAATGAAGACATTTTAAGTGACTGATTTTACATGTTGACTGTAATACTTATACAGCAGAGACACAAGAAGAGGATAACCACATCTATCCAAAAATATGCACCCTCCCTAGTTACAAAGTTTAGTACTGTTTTTATCCTCAAATTAGCCACCTCCCCTAGTGTAAAAAAATAGTATTTATCCTCAAATAAGACCCCTCTCCTGATGTAAGTATTTAGTATCATATTTATCCTAAAAAAAGCCCTGTTCCCTAGTGTAAAAGTTTAGTATTTATCCTCAAATAAGCCCCCTCCCCTAGTGTCCAAATTTAAGCATAAATATATTAATTCCCAGATAAGTCTCTTTTGAGTCCCTAGTTTAGTAATGTACCTGATAAGGTGGTTAACATTTCATATTAAAGTTTGGAAGACTTAGGGCTTGTTGGTGAACAAGTTTTTACTTATTATTTTAAAATTGATGATTCTACAACAATGAAGAAGTGGCCATATTATCAAATTCAAATCTTAACATTAGAATTTAAATTTAGAGTAGCAAAAGCTTCATACACATTCTCATTTCCTTAAAGAACTATCAGGGCAATCAAAATCGGAAATATTTTATCAGAAAGTTGTGAAAAAAATGTTGAAAATGTTGATTTATAATCAGATTTCAAGTCATTACATTATAAAAGAAATTGTTCAACAAAATATTGAAAATGTTGAATTATAATACAAAACTGTTTCAAGAAATATTGAAAATAATTAGATTTCAAGTCATTGTATAATAAAAGAAATTGTTTAAAGCCACATACTCCCTAAGAAATGTTTACATTTCAAGCTCTTTACAGTTTTCAGATTCAATTTATACTTAACAAATTATCGCGAATCAAAAACTGGAGGGAAAAGTATACTTATGACAATAATCAATATACAGGAAATTCTCAAAATTAATAACCAAGTTTCTATAAGAATTAGACCCATAATGCAACGAGTTGGTTATTAGTCTATATAAAATAACAGAACACCGATTGTGTTGAGATTGTAATATGTAATGTGTTATATTATGTCCATGTTTGTACCATTGTGTATGTTACTGTTTTCGGAGAGGACTTATATAGGCTTTGCCTGCTGTCCAATCCTATAAAACACAGACAGATTCTGCCAAAAAGAAGCATATAAGGGACTGAAATCGACAAAACCAAAATATTTCCTTAGGAAAGGAAATGATTCGTTGGAACTTGGCGAAAAGAAAAGGGAATAGACTCAAATTAAGATTTTGCTGGACGTCTATTGGATTGCTGGTTAGCTTTTGAATATTGACAACTTCACAAATCTAAAATTTCATCAATGTTTTGTTGTATGCAAAAACATTTTAAAATTCAGTATTTAGATTTATGTTTGTTTATTTTGTTCAATAATCATGCGAATATTCTGTTAATATATATGTTTAAATGAAAGCATTATTAGTATTTCTACCATGTTTGCTAGGTAACGCCAGTTTTGATTGGTTTAAAACCATGTATATTATTCCAATCTGCTGTGCCAATAATACTTGTTAAGCACATTTTTCTCATATACCCCTTTAGACAAGTGCTAAGTTATTTTATAATTTGTCACAGCGATGTCCTAACGTAGCCAGATCTTTTTTAATTTAAGCGTG